>NC_057814.1:1549468-1797271 GCF_018294505.1 Triticum aestivum | reverse complement strand
CTTCGACAGGGTTTCTAGGGGCCTGCTGTAAGCGTCACGACGTTGTCACAGACCATCTGATTGCCAAAGCACTATCTTTGCGCGATGGTGTTATTCTTGCAAACTAAGAGGATGGACCAACGTCGTCATGGAGATGGACTGTCTGGAGGTAGTAGACCTGTAGAACAATCACCATAGTTCTCGTTCTGTTGTGGCACCTATCCTTCTGGAAATTGGGGATTTATCTTCTAGTTGTAGTTCTTTTGTTATTCAACATGTTCCTAGATCTTCCAATCTCCTGGCTCACCTTTGCGCAAAGCGAGCTTGTTCGCTACAAGTGACCGAGGCTTGGACTGATGATGTAGCTCCTTTCCTAGTCAGTAGCCTTAGGGCTGACTGTGCTAGGTGTGCTTTCATTGAATAAAAAACCCCAAATTCCAACTAAAAAAATTAGTGTTTAGATAGCGGCATGCATGAGTTAGTTGCTCCGGCAGCTTGGTGGACGAGCCATGTGTGCGCGTGTTGTTAGTGGTCTAGATATTAGCCAAGCCGTTTAGTTAGTTAGCTGAGTGGATCCAGGAATTAGTTTAGTGGACTAGCTACGGGTGCATACCTTAGTTAGTTACCCAGAGAGGTGGTTGGCTTATGTGTGCGTGGGTCTACTTAAAAGGATAGGGTCCAGAGTTGTGGGTGAAGCATGATAGCCAGGGAGAGAGATGTAGCCCCTGGAAGCTTATGTGCGCTTACCGTATGACGGTCTCCATGTATGTGTTCCAGTTTGAGCTGAAGGAAAACGTGCGCCATGTGCACGGCGAGGAGTTCGTCACTAGAAAAAACTCGTGTGTTCGAGTTCGTGTCAAGTTTGTCTCCTTCAGTCCGGCGTTCGTATCGCCGGAGGGCTGCTCGGCATATGTCGACGGAGAGCAGCTCTAGCACCATGGCGGAGGGAGTGTAGTAGCATATAGCCTCTAATGGTGATCACAACGAACACAGAGACAAGGGTTCATGCTACGTAGGTTCTGCAGCTTTTCTCCTTCATTTTTCTGAAAAGACCTGCCGTGATGCTCGTGCTCCTACCGGATTGTGCCATCCCATCACTGAGCACATGCCCAAGGCGCCCTACAACTTCTTCATGGATGGCACAGACCGCGTCTCACGGCTGATTCCAACTAAACCTTGAAAATTAGCGAACCTAACGGAAAACCTGCCATGGCAGAGAAAAACAGCCCAAAACAGCAGCCATGGTACACAAACGGATAGGACTAGATTATTTTAATGAACACCCCCTAATCTAGTTGGTTAACATGCACTAAGTTCGATGTTAACACCCTTGACGACAAAGCGCTGTTACACACATCTTTGTCTTTGTCCTCATGCCCGTGCAGCTTTCCCTCTATTGTTAATCACCCAATACCATCATGCCATGCAAAAGTATTCCTCGCTACTATTTTCTCCGTTTTAAAATGTACTACTGTAAGGCACACACGTATCTCAAAGTTAAATTTGACCAATAATTAGAGACAGGTAGTAATACATAGTTTATGCGACACAAAAATTGTAGCATGGCCAAATGCTCTTGAGTACACATTTTACGGCATGTGACTGCATAACGAGTATTTGACTAATATAGGCTCGTGTCAAAGTTTGTTGGTTCATAGGTTCAATTGTGATTATTGTTCCTGAATCCAATTAATAAGATGCGGTCACTAGGAAAGGAAATGGTTTTAGAGTCATTTCAGGACCAAGTCCTAAGATGGTTTTGTCTCCCTTTCCGGGTAAATGGAGCTAGTCCTCGTATTGCTGGAGGTGGTTCCGAGATTGGCAAGAAAAACATTCACTGGTCCGTTCTTCTGATAATACCTCCTGGATTACACAAGTATTCTTGTTGGTTCCTCATACAAAACTGCCTGGAATACTTAGTTTCGTGGCTAATATAATTTCTATTTGTAGCCAACCCTGCAAATGAAGGTTAACAACAGTTAACTATTATCTCTCATAGATTAACACATGAGAGAAACACAACCACGTTCAAATTCATCTCATAAATGTCATTGCTATAGAACCACTCATCACTGATGGTGCCTAACCAGTTGATGGCCCTGCACTTGTGCGGCCGATGGCCCATAACTGGTCGTCAGGCAGAGGGTACTGGCAATCGACGATTCAGGGTAACAAATATAGGAATTTGAGAAGGGAAATTGTTAGAGTTGTGTTGAATATAGTGTACAGGGTAGGTTACAGTTGGACTCTGAATAGTATTGTGTTTAGATAGGATATGGAGTCGTGTCCTAGTAGGACACTTGTATCCTAGGCCTCTCATATATAGTGAAGGTAGACACACGATGTAACATATGCCAACATAATAGTACAGGAACGCAGGGGAAGCCGACGGCATGTGCCGCGTCCAGGGCAACCGGATGCAGTATTGTAGCAGTGTCATAGGGAGGAGCGCCCATAGTCAGGCTCCGGGGATGTAGCCTTATCGGTGAACCTCGTTAACAAATATCGGTGCCGTGCTGATGTGATTGCTTAGTCCTCGGATGATCGACGGTATGCTTCGAATTTATTCTGACATGTGGTATCATGAGCTAGGTTCTTTGAAGGTTGTGGATAGTTGATCAAGGGAGCACCTCGCAAAAAGAAAAGGATTGCTGAGTCATATCGTGGATGCAGGACTACTTCGTGCAGGCGGGTTCCTATATGGCGCATAGGGCGCCGCTGGGCAACCTGGCACGTACCCCCCTGGCGCGCTGGGAGTTCGTATGGGCCGGCTCATATCCCATTTATTTTTCTTTTCGTATTGTCTTTAGTTCTCTTTTTTCTTTTCTTTTTCTTTTCTGTTTTCCTTTTCCTTTTTCTTTTTTACTCTCCGTTCCAAATTCTTGAACATTTTTTTGTATCAAATTTAAAAAATGCTCATCAATGTGTAAAAATGCTCAACAATTCAAAAAATGTTCATCAAATTCCTTTTGTGCTCATCGGATTGAATTTTTTAATCAAAATTCAAAATTTGTTCATCAAATTCAAAAAATGTTCATCGATTTAATTTTTTTTCACCAAATTCAAAAAAAATCATCGATTTTTTAAAGTTGTTCATGATTTAAGAGAATGTTAACAAATTTATAAAAATTTCAATATTTCAATAAAATGTCCATGATTTGGAAATTATGTCAAAATTTCAAAAACAAAATGCTCATGAATGCTTAAACTTTCAGAAAAAAATGTTCATGATTTAGAAAAAAATGTTCATGGTTCTGAAAAAAAATGTTCACAATTCATGCAGCGGATCATTGTGGGACCTTCTATGTGACGCTCTCTGCGTCAAGTTGTTGCCGTTTGACGCAGGGGGGACTTCGATAGGGCCGGTCCACGAAGACAGCAACAGAAATCAAACACGCACTATAGCTAAAAAATATATATGACGACGTGTTACTGCCAACTTGAGCTAGCCATCTAATAGCTAACATCAAACTTAAAGAACAAAGAAGCTGTGCAGATCCGAATTAGTTTAGAAATTTCGGAAGCAATATTTTTTCAAAAAAGGGAATGTTCTGTGAAACGGAAACACTTACCAAATTAGTGAACAAATTTTAAAAAACTATAATTTTTTCGAAAAACAAGAACATTTTTTGAAAATCCCGAGCAATTGTTTTGAAACCAGAACGTTTTTACAAATTGCAAACAAAAATTGGAAACGTGAACATATTTGGAAATTCCTGAACAGATTTTCCAACCACGACTTTTTAAAAACTTGTGAACAATTTTTAAAACTGGAACATTTTTTGAAACCCCTGAAAAAATGAAAATATAAAAAAAAATTAAAATCGGAACTTTTTATAAAAATTGTGAAACAATTTGAACAAAAACATTCCGAACAAATTTTGTAAAAACAAGAACATTTTTTTAAATGCCGAACAATTTTTAAAAAATTCGGAAATTTTTTGAACACTTTTTTAAACACAAACATTTTTTGAAATATGGAACGTTTAGAAGCACGAGCAAAATTTGAACTTTCTGAACAATTTTCGAAAGAAACAAAAAAACGAAAAAAACAAATGTACAGCAGAAAAGAAAGAAGAAAAGGAAACAGAAAAAGGGAAAAACAAAAACCGAAAAACCCCGAAGAAGAAACAGGAAATACGGTCGAAAAGGAAAAAACTGTTCAGGGAACCTTCTAGAGGGTTCCCAAAACCAGATGGCTAGCTCTGGTTTAATGGACTGGCCCATTGCTAGCGATGTGGGGTATTCCCTGTGCGTTCTGTCGACATTTTGACGCAGGGAGCGGCGTGTAGGGTTTTTCGATCGTTGTTACACGGAACTCGCGTATGCCCGCCTAGCGTGTGGACATTGCAGGCCGAGGCGGCCTAGGTAGCAGCAGCGCAGACGGCCGTCCTAGGCAAGGCCCGAGCCAGCAGAAACGTACAGGGCCCATCCAGCAGGAGGCTGTGAGCTAATCGATCGGGAAAGCAAAGCTACAGGTTTAACCGGTGTAAAGAGATCGTAAGGATTAGTTTTGAAAAAAATCATTGCCAGGGCCACGTGTGTGTGCAAGAGCAGTTTTGGTTGGATCAAGTACGATCTATTTTCTGCTATAAGATGCACGGAGAAGCAACAACAAATAGTGACAGGAAAAAAGATAAATTGTGCAGTTTTCATGAAAGTTTTTTCTAGGTCGGTTTGCTGAGATGGCTTGGAACACGTGGACAGGCTGTGGAGGCGCGCTGATAAGTGCGCCATACAGGATCATGCATACACATGGCGTTCAAGATATGCACGGATGTACGAGCAGTCATGGTGCAGGGTGAAGCATGGTTGCAGCCGGACAAGTTCGGTCGGGTCGGACTAGATAGTTTGACGGATCGACGCAAGTCGGTTGGAACAGAAGACAGTGGTGGCATCGGTAAAGACGACATAGGAGCGTGATGCTGATGGTGACCGACTTCTGGGCATGGAAACACGTGGCACAGGTCCGAGTGCTTGTGTGACTCCGACAAGACTATGACGCATGGTTGATTCAAGACGGTGCGCAGATGAGAGCTTGAAGTTGACGAGGCGTGTTGGTGGATTGATCATCTACCATGGAGTCATGTTGAAGGTGGAGCTGGATTGAGGGGCTACGGCGTAAGTGCACAGAGAGTCGAAGCTTATTCAGCGGGAAAAAAGCGAGAGGCACGCAGTTCGGACTGGAGCCTAGTGGTCTGATGGAAGCGTGAAACTCGTCATCTGTCGGCAATGACCGATGGTACTCTGCAGTGGGGGTTGAGTGGTGTGGGTTCGCGACCCTTGAGACTCGACCAGGGCAGCACAGCCTCGACGCAGTAATAGCGTCGAGGCGTGCGGTATGCAAGGGACATGGAGACGGGCCAGGGCTTTGGTGGTCAAACATGTGGTGAGACAACTGCGAATTTGACTCGGCATGACTACTCTTTCAAGTTTCAGACAGATGGTCAAGGAAGAGCGGTGATGTTGAGTTCGGGTAACTCTTATATGTGACATCCAATATGTGCATTGTTCACTTTCACGCAGGTCAATGATCAGTGTGTGATGGCCATGAACGGATACTCTGAAAGTTGGGAGCACAAACTAGAGTAAAAAGGAACTTAATTTTGCTCGAGTATTGACTGTGTTCTAAAAAAAGGGACTACAAGTTGCACGTGGAGTTATATGGAGTCTTTGGAGTAGCAGCAGTGCTCATGGGATAAGCTCAAGTCCAATACATGGAATTTTGACGCATTAACGAATTCAAGGTGGTGGAGAATATTCACCAAGGTGGAGTTTCTTTGAGTTGTGTCGAAGGTAGTGTACAAGGCAGGTTATAGTTGGACTATGAGTAGTATTGTGTCTACATAGGATATGGAGTCGTGTCCTAGTAGGACACTTGTATCCTAGGCCTCTCATATATAGTGGGGGTAGACACGATGTAACCTATGCCAACATAATAGCACAGGAACGCAGAGGAAGCAAGCGGCGTCCAAGGCGACCGGATACGGTATTGTAGCGGTGTCATGAGTTGGAGCGCCCATAGTCAAGCCCTGTGGATGTAGCCATATCAGTGAACCTCGTTAAGAAATCTCGGTGTCGCGCTGGTGTGATTGCTTGGTTCTTTGATGATCGACGGTATGTCTCGGATTTATTCTAACATAAATGATCTTGAGCATGATATTATCATTTCAATGAAGCTATCTTCCCTCGGTGAAATACTATTAGCACTGCCAGTCTGCCGCTTTTTGGTCGGATTTAGTAAAACCATTTTTTGGGCACCTCCTTGTAAGTGCCGCAGTTGCTGGACAAAATGGACATGCAGGCGAACAAGAACAATGGGAAAACAGAGCAACAAGGCCAGGGACGGTCCGTAGTTTTCGAGGGCCCGGGGCGAAACTAGAACCCGGAACCCCTTAATATAAACTTCTCTTGATATATTTGTAGGCCTCACATCGGTTTACACAAATATGTAGATATCTTAAAGATGCATATGCTTTTTATGGTATAACAAAAATAATCAAGGCAACAATACATACCTCCGCCATCATCAACGCATCCTGTGCCTCCTTATACATGTACTTCTTGATAAGTTCTTTGGCTTTTTGAGATGAACCATTAGAACCATCTCGTATTTATAATGAGAACCGTGAGTCAAATTTCATTAACTGTATGAGAAAATCATTGAATAGAAAATTCAATACTATATCAGTTGTTATCATATGAAGATCGGAAAACATCATGTCCACTTTTATCGTCATGATCTAAGATGATTTTTCTATGGAGAAGAATCATATGAATGGCTTTGAGATAATGCTTTGGCAGCATCAGTAGAAAACCAAAAAAAGGATTATCCAGACAAAAAAATGAGTTGAAGAATTCGTCACAATTTAGTGGTTAATCACACTTTAGTAGACATCATCGGATCATCCCATGCTCCTAATTTTCGTAATCAAACTGCAACACCATGGCTGGTAATTTTCAGATGCAAAGCGCAGAAACTGTTCATAGTGAGTACAGTTTTTTTCCGCGGGTAACAAGGAAGAGTATACAATCATACCGGCGTGCTCGTCCTCCATCGCTGCCCAGTTGTACTGGCGGCTGCGGCGATTGGGGAATATGACATGGGCGTTGTAACATCTTAAAATTCTAAATTTTGGAATGTTATATTAAATAGATAGTTTTGATTGTTTGCTTGATTATGATGAGTGCAATTGAGTGAAATTCGAAACTTATGAAAGTTAAATGAGAGAGAATAAAAGGACTTTCCCAAATTTTCGTTTTGCTTTTATGATCTCCATGAATTCAAATTCTTTTCATCACAAAACCCTGGAGAGAAGATGACATGACTTCTTCCATTTAATTAAATGAAAAGGGTTTTGAAAAGATTTGAATTTTATTTGGAAATATTTTCCAATTCAGAAACTTTAAGCAACTCAATGATTTTCACGAGGGAAGATAAAATGACTTCTTCAAATTATACGAAATATGAGTTGGGAGTTTCAAAGTATCAAATTTAAACTCCTTTAGAAATTATTTTCAATTTGGAGTTATTTGGGTTTTATTCAAATTATTTTTCTCCAAAAATAAAATATATGGAAAATAGGGTAAAATGATTCCCTACATCAGAAAATTGGAGAGAAATAAATTTGAAATTATTTTGGTATTTTTAAAATGATTTTTATTGGATTTTATTAGAGCAGTAGCACTGTTTGAATTATTCCAATTTGTGTGGATTTTATTTGACTCTAAAGTAATGTTCAGCTTGTAGGAAATCTTTTTCTAATTTTTTGATATATTATATGCCTATAGTTATTTATTTAACTTGGTTTATATATTTTTTTCGTTGTCTGTATTTAAAAAAAAATTCCTCCGCCGTCGAACTGGGCCGGCCCAACAGGCCAAGCCCAGCCCAGCGCGCCGCTCCTCTCCTTCCCGAGCGGGAGTCCCGCTCGGGCACGCCGCCGCGCCGCCATGGGAGGCCATGCCGCCTCCGGCTTCCTCCTCTGCCCCTCGCCCACGCCACCACCTCGCCTCCGCCGCCCTTAAATAGCGCGCCCGGCCCCGCCTCCTCTCCTCTCTCTCCCCCGCATCTCGCCGAGCCGCCGGAGCCCGTAGCCGCCGCCGCCGCCGCTGCTCTGCGCCACCGCCGCCGCACTCCGCCCGCGCCTCCACCTCGCGCACCGCCGCCGCCACCTCACCGCCTCGCCCCTCGTCGCGAAGCCGCGCCACGCTGGAGTTCGCCGTCGCCGCTGCCCCACCTCGCCGGAGAACGCCGCCGCCGCCGGTTTCCCTCACCCGAACCGGTATAACTCGAGAAAAAACCGCCCAGTTTTTTTTATTTATTTAAAGTTCGGTTTCTGTTTCGTTTAGATCGGTTTAATGTTTAGGTTTAGCTAAAAGAGTGAGCGTTCACCCAATTCGTTTTATTAGTGAACGTTTTTATTCTTTAGTCTTTGTAGCGAACGTTCGTTCGATAGGATTTTTCTTTTTATTTTAGTTTTCCGCCAGGGACCCGTTTGTGAATATTTTCTTCACAGGTTAGTCCCTGTACTTTAATCGGTCACAACTTTTCGCTCATTTGTCCAAATCCAACGAAACCTGTTGAGGATATAGCTACTGGTGTAACCCGCCCAGGATGGGCCGGGTTACGTTGCGACGATTCATCATCCAGAAGCCCAAGGACGGGTTGAAGATGGCGGTTCAGTAAGGGCCTAAGGCCCATAGGTGACTTGAGGCCCGTAGTGATAAACCGTCGTTATGGCATGACTTGTATTATAAGGCAAGAATATTTAAGAGTCCGAGCCGGACACTGTTTATGAGCCGGCCGGGACTCTGAGAGCCGCTGGGCGTTAACCTCTCTATATAAAGGGACGACCCGGCGGCGGTTCAGGACAAGTAACATCAAATCGGTAGCCAGGCATAGCGGATTCGCTCCCTGGTCATCGAAACCCTAAGTAATTCCACCTCAACTGGAGTAGGCTTTTACCTTCACCGTAAGGGGCCGAACCAGTATAACCCTCGTGTCCTTTGTCCCGTTTAACCCCTTTAAGCTTCCTAGTTGCGATGGCTCCACGAGTAAGTCCTTGCACGAGGACATCTGCCGTGGCAATTCCACGACAGTTGGGCCCACCATGGGGCCAGCGCATGGTGGATTTGAGTTCTTGAAGGGCAGCTTCGAAGGGCTCAAGGGATACGCTGTGGGCCGGATGACCAAGAGTCGTCGCGGCAAGCTCTACATCAACGACGCAGGCTGGGGCCCCGACGCCGGCTCAATCGAGTACGGGTACCGGGTCCCCTTCGGCGGAATCCACGTGTTCATTGGCAAGATCGATGAGCCGGGCCCTGAGCCGGACATCGGCACCGACCTCATCGAGACGGCTCAGCGTGCGAGACCCGCCCGGACTCTGCCCACCTTGAAACGTGCTTTTGTGGGATGCATCCACGGAGGACTCTCTGAAGGATCTAGATCTAGCAATGAGACGGCCATCTGCTCTGATGAGAAATCATCCACAGGTGAGACGGACTCGTTGTATCAACTTCAAGACGGTAGGCTCGGGGGTTGTTCCGATGGCAACAGTATTCCGGACCCTTTTGAGCCGCCAAGCCGGGTTGGAATCTTCATGGCCAGCACGCAACCTGTGCAAAACTCCGCCGCTGGGGCAGGAGGCCCTGCGCACTCGCCGGCTCAGGTGCTGATGGATCTTACGGATAAGATGACTGCCCTGCTAACCGCCACGGTCGTCCTAGCGGATCAAGCTCAACATGATGCGGAGGTGGCACAGTTAAAGCTAGATATAGCACGAGCCAATGAAGATCTGGCAGCGGAAGGAATCAGGATGGCTGCAGAACGGGCGGCTCTGGATGCCCAGACTCAACTGATTCAGGCGCAGTCTTTCCGGCTCATGATGGATCAGAACGCATCCAACGAGATCATGAGAAGGAGGCATCAGAAGGCTCAATGTCGGCTCCCTCTGGTTTATGATCCTCGAAACCTCTTCAACACGCTTGGTGCAGGGCCCAGTAACCTGTCAGAAATCACAGCACCCGGGGCTGGAACGCCGGTTCAGCCGCAAGTGATGGGGCCTCCCCGTATGAATACTGCCCTACCTCAATACGTGCCAATACCACCGGGCCATTATTCTAATCCGTTGGAAAACATGATCACTGCAGCGGCGCGACTGGCGGCTCTCCCTGTCGAGGGTGACTCTCCAACGACGGTCCAAACCCGCAGGATCAGAGAACTTCTTCAGACGGCTCTAGCACAACAGGAGGCATATTCATATAGCCAGGACAGGATTCATTCAACCCCTCGTCCAAGCCGGAGCCCAAGTTATAGCAGACACATGGTTTCAGCGACCAGCTCATGCAACGTCCGGCGCCGTGACTTGCCAGCTGGCCATGGCCCGGCACATAATGAAGCCTTTAACGCGGTAGACCAAGACAGAGCACGTCAAGAGCCGGAGCAGGCGGCTCAGCTGACAGCTTACCAGCCCCTCCCGGTTTATCCGATGGCTTCTATCGAGGCGGGCATAGCTACGAGGACCGGAGGTGTCCCTTGTCTGGTGCCGGCTCTCAGTAACGAACGTCGGCCCAAGGATTTCAAAGGACCTAGGAAGGTACCTAATTACACGGCTGATTTACAGCCCGGAGCATGGATTGAGAGCTACGAGATGGCTATGGAGTTGCTGGAGGTCAGCGAAGCGGCTATGGCCAAATACTTCACCATGATGTTGGATGGGACTTCCCACACTTGGTTGAAAGGACTGCCACATAATTCTATCGGGTCATGGGCAGAGCTAAAGGCCCGGTTCATCCAAAACTTCAAAGATACATGTAGGCAATCTATGTCAATTGTGGATTTGACTAACTGCAAGCAGCAAGAGGGCGAGTCTACAACCCATTGGGTACGCCGGGTCAAAGAGATAATACATTCGTCTGATAAGATGGATGCCGGCTCTGCAGTCTTAATGTTGGAGCAAAATTGTCGTTTTGCGCCCCTGAAGATGAAGCTCGGGCGGCTCATGCGCGATTGCAATGATATGGGTATGCTGATGGCGGCTCTGGTCAAGTACGCTGACTCTGATAGTACCAAGGATCCCGCGTCTGATGATGAAAGGACAGGGAAGGGAAAGAAGAATGGCAACGGCAAGGGCCCTCAGCATAACCCGGCGAACCAGGGAGGTAACAAACGTAAGGCTGATGGCAGTATGGAGTTTGTGGCCAACACCAATGTGTAGGGTAACAACCACTGACGTAAGGGGAGACCACCTCCCCGATCTGGCGGGTCAGGCCCGACGCTTGAGCAATTGTTGAATGAGCCCTGTCCAAGGCATGGCTCTAGGGAGAAGCCAACCACTCATCTATGGAAAGACTGCGCAATCATGAAAGCCTTAAAAAATTTCAACACTTTCAATGGAAACAATGGGCAGGGCGGTGGTTCAGGCGGCGGCGGCTTTCATGGCCCGAGCGGCGGCTCAAATTCCAATTTTCAGAATTCTCAAGGTAATCACGGTGGTTTTAACCAGCAATCTGGCCAGGGTAATCAGCAGCAGCAGCAGGGGGGTTACCAGGCCCATCCAAAGCAGCTCAACAGTGGACAGTATCATGTGTTTACTACCAGTTTGTGCAAGCGAGACCAGAAGCTTCATAAGAGGGTTGTGAACGCTGTTGAGCCGGCAGTTCCACGTTACTTGCGATGGTCTGAGCAGCCGATTGTATGGAGTAGGGAAGATCACCCTCCCCGGGTTGATAATCCAGGTCACCTGGCCTTGGTGGTGGCTCCTCAAGTTGGTGGGTATAAATTCACTAAGGTACTCAAGGACGGAGGCAGTAGCATCAACATCCTCTATTATGAGACCTTCCGTCGTATGGGATTAACTGATAAAAACCTCAACCAGTCCAACACTGTTTTCCATGGTGTGGTGCCCGGTAAGTCGGCGTATCCAGTTGGTAAGATCGAGCTGGAAGTAGCCTTTGGAGATGAGTACAACTACAGGGCGGAAAAACTGACTTTTGAGGTGGTTAAAATAAGAAGCTCGTACCATGCTTTATTTGGGCGGCCGGCTTACGCCAAGTTCATGGCACGGCCGTGTTACGTATATTTGCAACTCAAGATGCCGGGTCACAATGGGACCATTACGGTTCATGGCAGCCAAAAGATAGCCTTGGAGTGCGAGGAAGGTGACGCTGCTTACGCCGAATCTGTTTGTGTGACAGAGGAATTAAAGTTTTACAAGGATAATGTTGACCCGGCAGATATGACGTCTTTGAAAAAGCCGACCACAGAGCATGAGCCGGTAATGAAATTTAAGTTGGCCGATGAGACTAAGCTTATTGACTTTGTGCCAGGCGACTCATCTAAGCAGTTCAGCATCAGTGCCAATCTGGATCCTAAATAGGAAAGCGCGCTCATCGAGTTCATCCGTGAGAACCGGGACATCTTTGCATGGAAACCTTCTGACATGCTGGGTGTACCGAGAGAACTCGCTGAGCACACTCTTAATATTGATCCAAAATTTAAGCCAATCAAGCAATTTCTCCGGCGGTTTAATGAGGAGAGGCGGAAAGCCATTGGTGAGGAAGTGACCCGGCTCTTCGCGGCCGGGTTCATCGTTGAAGTCTTTCATCCAGAATGGCTAGCTAACCCGGTGCTCGTGCTCAAGAAGAACGGCACCTGGCGTATGTGTGTGGATTATACAGATTTAAAGAAGGCTTGTCCGGCTGATCCTTTTGCTCTCCCTCGTATTGATCAAAATATTGATGCTACGGCGGGTTGTGAGCGTTTGAGTTTTTTGGATGCGTACTCTGGTTATCATCAGATCAAAATGGCTGTTAAGGACCAAGAGAAGACGGTGTTCATTACTCCCTTTGGAGCCTTCTGTTATGTGTCTATGCCTTTTGGGCTCAAGAGTGCACAGGCGACTTACCAGCGGTGTGTGCAGAATTGTCTTCATAATCAGATTGGGCGCAACGTTCATGCTTATGTGGATGATATTGGGGTAAAATCCAGAGAGAATGAAACCTTGGTAGACGATCTGAAGGAGACCTTTGATAATCTCCGGGTCTACAAGATGATAATTAATCCAGGCAAGTGTGTTTTTGGTGTTCCTGCAGGCAAGCTCTTGGGTTTTCTGGTTTCTCATAGAGGCATTGAAGCTAACCCAGAGAAGATCAAGGCAATCACCTCTCTGGCTAAGACGGCGTGCGTAAATGACGTGCAGCGTCTCACGGGTCGCATCGCTGCTTTGAGTCGGTTTATAAGCCGGTTGGGCGAAAAGGCCATACCATTATATCAGATGATGAAGAAAACAAATGACTTTGTCTGGAGTGATGCCGCTAATGCTGCTTTTGAGGATTTGAAAAGACAGTTAGCTGAGCCGCCAGTTCTTGCTACTCCTGTCGATAAAGAGCCCTTATTGTTGTATGTAGCCGCTAACACACGAGCCGTCAGTGTGGCCGTCGTGGTGGAGCGCAAGGAGGCGGGTAAGGAACATCCGGTTCAGCGGCCGGTTTACTACGTCAGCGAAGTACTCACTGAGTCCAAACAACGGTATCCACATTGGGAGAAGCTTGTTTATGGGGTGTTCATGGCAAGCCGGAAGCTTAAGCATTATTTCCAGGGCCACCCTATCACTGTGGTTAGTTCTGCTCCCCTAGGAGATATCATCCAAAACAGAGAAGCCACAGGAAGAGTTGCTATGTGGGCCATAGAACTTGGGCCTCATGGTCTAAAGTATGTGCCACGCACTGCTATCAAATCTCAGGCATTGGTAGATTTCATCAACGATTGGACAGAACTGCAGATGCCTGAAGAGAGGCCGGATAACACATACTGGACTATTCACTTCGACGGGTCCAGACAGTTGGAGGGCTCGGGGGCTGGAGTTGTGTTAGCTTCCCCTCGAGGCGACAAATTTCGTTATGTACTACGGTTGATGTTTCCCTGTACTAACAATGCAGCTGAGTACGAGGCCTTGCTCCATGGTCTTCGGATGGCTAAGGAGATGAGTTTAAGCCGGGTAAGGTGCTTTGGCGACTCAGATTTGGTGGCTCAACAGGTATCCGGCAAGTGGGACTCTAAGGATCCCCTCATGGCGGCTTATCGCCGTGAAGTTGATGCCATCGCCGGGCATTTTCAGGGTTGTCAAGTGGAGCACATTGACCGCAGAAAGAACGAGGCAGCTGATGCCTTAAGCCGGTTGGGCTTTCAGCGTAAGACGGTGCCGCCTAATACTTTCTTGGATATTCTGCATAACCCTTCTGTCAAGTTGCCTACAGAGGAAGACTTGGCTGTTCTTGACCCAGAAGCACAGTTGGTGGCGGCTCTTCACGTTATCCCAGATTGGAAAGTGCCATATTTGGCTTACATGACCCGGGGAGAATTGCCTGAGGATGAAACGTTGGCCAGACAAATAACCCGGCGGTCTAAGTCAATGATAATTGTCAATGGCGAGCTGCATCATCGCAGTGTCACTGGAGCTTTTCAGCGTTGTGTTTCCTCTGAGGAAGGTCAAGAAATTTTACGTGAGATTCACGAGGGGGATTGTGGCCATCATGCCGGCTCAAAATCCCTTGTGGCAAAAGCTTTTCGTCATGGTTTTTATTGGCTGACGGCTCATGCTGATGCAGAGGACTTGGTCAGTAAATGTGACGGTTGTCAGAAGTTCTCAAGACGGGCTCACGTGCCGGCTCAAGAGTTGAGGATGATTCCAATCACTTGGCCGTTTGCAGTCTGGGGGCTTGATTGTAGGGTAACGTAGCAGAAAACAAAAAATTTCTGACCTACGCACCAGCCCAGGACCACTATGGAGACTGCATACAAGGTTTGATCTTTTTCGTTACCGACTCGTAGCGCAGCGGGAAGTAGAGTCGATGACGATCGGCGGTGCAGATCCCCGCAGCTAGGATTTACAACCTCCCAACCGCGAGGATGAATACCCTCATCCGCCATACGGACAGCCCTCCGGGAGGCGGTCGAACAGTCCCCCGGACGGTGTCGCGGACAGCCCTTCGGGAGGACCTTCGAAACTCGAACGGTCACTCGGACAGCCCTCCGGGAGGACCCACAGAACTCGGACCGTCACTTGGACAGCCCTTCGGGAGGCACTCTCGAACAGCCCCTCAGGGCACTAAGATCGAAACTACGACCTCTCTACAGAGTTGCACACATACGGTGTCAGCTATCCGGCAGGGCTTCGCCGTCCAGAACTAGTTCCTGCCGGAACCCAGACAGCCTTTCGGCTCTACGAAACTATTTCGCTGGGAGGGAGAGAAGAAGCCAGATCATTGCAATGGCATGTATGTGAGAAGGGATGATCCTTTAGGCAGCCCCCTCCACCCCTATTTATAGGCCAAGCACAAGGGTGGCTTCTCCAAGAAGCCAAGGGGGGAAATACCAAAAAGGCCCTCAAGGTGGCTTCTCCAAGAAGCCAAGCAAAAAGCACTTTCACTATTCATGACGACATTTTTCAGCGTCCGTTCGAATTGAAAATATTTATGTGGGCTCAGAACGTTTCCAGTACCCACTAAAATAATTTTCAACGCGTTCCGAAACAATTTCGGTTTAGTGATTTTCATCTGCGAAAAGCAAACAAGAATGCGTTTTCACTATTCATGAAGACAATTTTTCGCGTCCACTAAATCCGAAAATATTTCTGTGGGTCTTAGAATAATTCCAGTACCCACTAAAATGATTTTGGATTCGTTCTGAAACAATTTCAGATTAGTGAATTTCATCTGCGAAAAACAGCCAAAGCGGTACCGGCAGCTCCAAAACATTTTCGGTTTTTATTTCTGAAAATTCCAAAAAGTTTCCAGAATGATTCTGGCACCCTCCAAGAATTATCAGGCATGTGCCGAAACCATTTTGACTTAATGGCATACCCCGAAACAACTTTTTCGGTTTCACCGAAACTCATCCGGTGACCTCTCTCTGCGGTACGATTCCGCTGTCCGAAACTTTTCGGTGTCCGAAACTTTTTCGGTGATTTTCTCTCAGACTCCCTGTCTAGTATTCAGCAGATAGATGACCCTTAAGCGTGTGACCCTATAGGTTCAGTGAAGTATAGACATGACCTGGAACCCCTTCCGATCAATGATCAACATCGGAGCCGTGGACACCCATATTGACCCCTATACCCACACGAATGAATATTCGAGTGAACCTCCAGTTGAGGTGAGCTATTCCTGTTGCTTCACGATATATCACAAACACCTGAGGTGAGATTTATTGCATCCCCGTGGGCCAACACTTTGTCCACTATGCAAGTTACCTCGTTACCGGTTTTGTTCTCTTTTCTCGTTTCGTGTTCCGGCATCCCCGTGATCAAATCACAAAGTGTCTGGCCAGACGATGATGGACACCGTAACACCGAGTGGGCCCGAGTATATCTCTCCATCGTCGGAGGAGCAAATCCCAATCTCGAGCTATCAAGTTACTTAACATACTTTCGCATGAACCCGTAAGCCGCCGTAATAGCCATCCAGTTACGGATGACGTTTAACAAACCCCAAAGTTCATGAAGCAAGCATGAAGAAACTCGATACTCTCATGGTCTAAGGAATTATGCAAACATTAACTATCTCTGTGTTATAAACCATTAACTTGTGACGAATGTACCTCATAGCATAACATCAATTCGGGTCGATTCAACACAAATGTCCTTCCTGACATTGTGCCCTCAAAGTTGCTTGGCATAGACATGCCCATGATTGGGAAAACATAATCATCATGCAACACTTGAGCTAGTCTTAGAGGCACGACTAGGAATACATTTTACCGTTTATTATTCCACACGTGCATATGGGTTCTCCCCAGAGCCTTTATGGATATACGGGCTTGGGAACCACAGCAGTTATAGCATGAAACATAAACATAATTATGAACAAGGAGATAATCAATAACATTTATTATTGCCTCTAGGGCATATCTCCTACAGACTCCCACTTGCACTAGAGACAATAATCTAGCTTATGCTAATGCACTTCACACCTGTGGCACACCGGTGTAAATATGCTTCGCTTGTGGTATAGCCTGATGTCCAACGGATCTGACGACTTCAGTTCCGTGTGTATCTTTGCATGTCCTCGCGTTTTCACAAAATTCATATTTTGTGTGGACTTGGCTTTGTATGTATGTGAATCACAGGTCGAACCTGGATTCCTCAGACTGAGTTATGGAGCAACTACCTGCAGTAGTGTCCCATTGTCAAAAGCCATCTTGGAACTATACTAAGTTCATGAATGAACTATATGATTCAACATCTTCTTTGTCGCTTCTAAAGCGTCAACATACTTAGCCCTTGTTATAGAATTCGCCACAGTAACTAGTTTGAACAAATTCCAACTAACTGTGCCACCACATTGTGTGTTACACAAAACCCTTAATTTAAATCGAAAATCGCATGGAGAAAAGATGAAGACTGTATCGATGTAACATTTTACAACGAACTCTTCATGATCTCTGCTTGCGAGAAAACCATGTCATCAGTACTTACTCTAGTACTCTGTGACATCTTTCACTGTTGTCCCATGATCAGTAATTTGATCACTTTGGTATCCATACTCGCAACACCTTGGGAGTATCGGACATATCTAGTTGTTTTACATACCATGGAATACATGATTAATCCAAACACAAAAGTGTGTGGAATCTGCATCATGTCTTTTACTCATCAGTGTTTTGGGACACCGAGTCTTGCAAAAACTCTTTCCATGTGACTTTGGCAAGAATCACTCCTTGGCGTTTTAAATGCTAAAAGGTTTTAGCATCTTGTCAATATGTATTCATTGCTTAGCCCCATTAGGTAAATCTATCTCCATAGATCATCATGCCTAATATTGAGGCTATTTAGCCTGAGCACTTCATCGAAAAACTATTTTCAAATGAAGTCCTAATTTGTGTCAAGAAATTTATTTCCAATTACCAATGTGCCAAGCACATAAGGTTTTTAGAAATATTATTACGCTCCCACTTACTTTCTTGAATTACAAGCATCTTCGTTACCCATTGATGAAGTCAAAACCCCTTTGACCATTTCATCAAAACACGAAGATTCCAACTCCATTTTGCTCTCTTCTGTCCATTGCTGGAACTCTGAAGTTTGCATACCTACTAGCATCCTCTAGATCGACAAATTACTTTGGAATGTATCATATACAAGTCCTAGCTTTCATTTCCAGCAGATGGAAATCCTTTTATCATCCATGTTTCATATCTCATGATTGAAATATGTATTAATTGCTAGTTCAACCCAAACTGACTTTAAGCATCGCTACGATGAAAACAACCTCATCGTAGTCAACTCTTGAACTTGTTATTTCAACAAGTCGAGCTTTATGGATAAATTTTTTTTATCCGTATCAGTTTTAAGTTCCATAAATGTTCGTTAGACTCTAAGTCTTCCGAAAGGTGTATCAAGGTTTTAATCTTGAATCACTTATATGGAAACTAACTCGGGTTGTATTGGCATTTAGCCAATTCTGGAGTCAGGGCCCATCAATGCTTCCTTGTGTATCGTAGGTATAATGTTGTCTAACAACAATATCTCGTTTGCGCACCTGAGAGGTTTGCACGAGCCTTGCCTACGTGGTTCAGCTGCAAGTTCGACCGAAGTTCATACATTTTATTGTAGAGACTTCCGTATCAGTCGCAGTAGGAAACTCTGGAATTACTTCCAAGGTCTCTTTCCTTTGATCTGATGAAGATACTGTTTATCTCGTCGAGTTGCACTATTCTCCCACTCACCTTTTAGAAAGAACCATTCTCTTTAAAAGCATACCGTTCTTTGTGGCAAACCTATTTGCCTCGGTATAGTGAGGGAGGAATACCCAATGACTTGGGATAACCTACAAAGTAGCACTTGTCTGATTTGGAATAGGTTTGTAACCTTTTACACAAGCCCCATATTCCAAATGTTAAGAAAAGATACAACATGGTTGGGCGTACCATACCATGGCTTCATTTCAACAGACCCGATGTAGCTCTTTTCAGTGTAAAAGCCGCAGTCTCTAAAGCATCACTTTAAAAAGGATAATGGCAAATTTATTTATGTCATCTTTGACCTTACCATGTCATAAATGGTTAGATTACATCTCCACGGACTTTTCACTTGCAGTGGTGTTCCGGGAGGTGCAAGTTATGAAACCCCTTTCACAACTCATCAGACATTCGCTAAACATGTAACTCAAATATTCCTTTGTGCAATCAAATTGCAGAAACATAATTTCCTTGTTACAATAACTTCTACTTCATTTTTGAAAACATTTCGAATGATTTCAAAAGATCCAGACTTACGTCTCATCAAGTAAATATCCATATATCTACTTGAGTCATTTCTGAAGATAAATAAATCCACCACTAACAACACTTATCGGACTACACACATCAAATGTGTGATCACTAATAAGTTTGTTGTTCGTTCCTTATGGCCTGTGAACGGTATTTTAGTCACTTCACTTTTCGGAGGAAAGTTGCAAGTGTCAGATGATTCAAAATCAAAAAGACTTCAAAATTCATCATAATGGAATTTTCCATGCGGGTTTCTCCAATGTGACCAAATGTAGTGCCACACTTGTGTGGTATTCTTTTAGTCTTGCGACATTTAGCGTCAGTGTTATGGATGTATCATATTACCCTCAATATTCATAACATACGTCCCATCGATGATGGAAGTATGGCCCTTATGTTATTCATAATACTTAACAACAATTGTTCTTTTTATGAACAACTCTTTTGCAACAAACATTGTGCAATGGGCTAGAGTGTATGAAACTCTAAAATGAATTATGAAAGTAAACCCAGAGGTATTGTATTATTATCAATATTCATAACATACATCTCATTCATAATGAAAGTATGGCCCTTGTGTTATTCATAACATCGAACATAAAAGGTTCTCTTATGAACAACCTTCTTGCAAGATACCTTATGCAATGGGCTAGAGTTTTTAAAACTCTAAATGATTTATGAAAATAAATACAGACGGCAATACACCGATGGAAGGTATAGTAACATTTACTATGTTCCCTGTGTATACCTTAACCTCATTTCTGGCTAGTCTTTTTAGGCCACAGTAGCTCTTACAGTGATTCGCAATTGAATGCAATCGAGTGGGTATCTTTGTGATTAACTCACAATACCCAAGAATTAGTGATTAACATGTTTAACCATAATTCCCAAGAACTATCTCTTTGAACAGCCTACTATACATCAAAAACTTGTATGACATTCATACATGAGCTGGATATTCCAGTCATCTTTCTTTCTGCCTTTATACTTCTAACAGTTTAACTTTTAGTATTTCTCCTACTCGCAAAAGAAGCACCCAACTTAAGAGTGGCGTTAGCCCCGAACTTCCTAGGCGTGTAAGTCATACTAACACCCTTTGGACACTTCCTTTCTCTTTAAGTTGTTGTTTTATTCACCTTTCATTATATGACAGGCGTTCTTCTAGATCCCTTTCCCAACAGTCAAATGCATAGTAAACACTTTTACTAATACTTGCAAACAAACATTGCTTTGTTTGTATCTGAAAATAATTTTTAGTTCCATGAATATCATATAACTATCCCAACTTTCGAAGTTTGGGTTTCATGGAAGCAAACATATTGCACTTGACTGAAACGGAATTATAGCTTTTGGATCGAAGGACGAGAGTCACATGATCCATAGCATTAGCGGGAGGATACGGAAAGCATGCGATAGGACAAAGTCCTTCTCGGCACTTTTGAGGACAATCCTCATATTACGTTACCAATCGTAAAGTTTTAACCAGATATTTAACAGCTATTCAATTTTAATAGGGAAGGTGGAAACGCGAGCCATTATTCTACAACTATTTTGCAAGAAACACTTAGACAGTGTTCATAATTAATTGCACTAAGAATTAAACATGTTAATTCAACAGTGCGCTCCCACTCAAATCAATATCTCTCAAAATTGATTGTGAGTGATACAAGACCCACATTTCAATTGTTCGCCATTGGTGTAACACCACTGATGATGAAAAATCTCAACCGGTAGGCCAACTTGCCAATCACATCTCTATGTGACTCTTGTTCATCTTTCGATGCGTGTGTTCCGAGCTCATGACGGTCATGCCTGAACGTCAAGACAACCAAGTGATCTCGCTGCGAGGTCTCAACTCACCCGCCTCACACTTCTCTAATCGTTCATACCCGTGTGACACGGCGCACCTCGAAAAGATAGGTGCCGTGACGGTGCTACACTTGGGAGAACACTAACTACTTGGTATTTTTGTGAGAGATCACCCTAATAAAAAGCGACTACCGCGCAATCAAGAAGGGTGCAACATAAGGGATAAACATCTCAGGCAATTCATAATAGCATGATATGGTATAGCCCTTTCTGACGGAGAAGTATTTCATTGCTTCGTCTTCGGCATTCGTGTTGGTGTTCACCTTCGCGAAGATTTCCACCACCTTGTCGATGCACCAGATAATATTGCTATCTCCATAGCGTATAAAATTAATGCATTACTTAAGGTTGACACGCAGGTCATTAAAGTGCAATCATATGGCTCCAGCCATCATGCCGAACCATGACACGCAGGTCATGTTAATCAAATTACATCATATAGTCATCTCATACATAATCGAATTAGTATGAGCACTGCTATACCACATCACATGCACATCCTGCAAAACCAAGTTAGACACCTCTAATCGGTTTATGCAAAATTTTATTTTACGTGGCTTCTAAGGTTTTGACTTAAACCGCAGCTACCAACGTTTTATCATCAAGTATGATTATTCAAGTTGCTAGATTAACATCTCGGGGTGTATGAAACACGAGATAATTAAATCTCGAGCCCCATACTAAACTTCGTCATACGCATGACCCCCGTGCAGATAATATCTGCAATGCCCTTTCATCTGCGAATTTCATCTTTCTTTTGACTACGGCAGAACCCAAAGAACTGATAGCACTTCCATGATCAATCAGGATCACGGATTGCCAGAACTTTGTCAAATTCCACCATGCTGTCTCGAGATTGAGCAAACGCAAATTCTAGTGAAGCAACAAGAACGTCGGGTAACAGATTTCATCTGTCACCCGCATAAATAATTTTCAGCAATAGATCTCATCTACTACCTAATTATATTATGCAATACCCATACATCTCCATGTATTCTAGATCGAAACCTGCATCTACGCATAGCACGGATCTTGATGCCACTGTAGGGTAACGTAGCAGAAAACAAAAAATTTCTGACCTACGCACCAGCCCAGGACCACTATGGAGACTGCATACAAGGTTTGATCTTTTTCGTTACCGACTCGTAGCGCAGCGGGAAGTAGAGTCGATGACGATCGGCGGTGCAGATCCTCGCAGCTAGGATTTACAACCTCCCAACTGCGAGGATGAATACCCTCATCCGCCATACGGACAGCCCTCCGGGAGGCGGTCGAACAGTCCCCCGGACGGTGTCGCGGACATCCCTTCGGGAGGACCTTCGAAACTCGAACGGTCACTCGGACAGCCCTCCGGAAGGACCCACAGAACTCGGACCGTCACTTGGACAGCCCTTCGGGAGGCACTCTCGAACAGCCCCTCAGGGCACTAAGATCGAAACTACGACCTCTCTACAGAGTTGCACACATACGGTGTCAGCTATCCGGCAGGGCTTCGCCGTCCAGAACTAGTTCCTGCCGGAACCCAGACAGCCTTTCGGCTCTACGAAACTATTTCGCTGGGAGGGAGAGAAGAAGCCAGATCATTGCAATGGCATGTATGTGAGAAGGGATGATCCTTTAGGCAGCCCCCTCCACCCCTATTTATAGGCCAAGCCCAAGGGTGGCTTCTCCAAGAAGCCAAGGGGGGAAATACCAAAAAGGCCCTCAAGGTGGCTTCTCCAAGAAGCCAAGCAAAAAGCACTTTCACTATTCATGACGACATTTTTCAGCGTCCGTTCGAATTGAAAATATTTATGTGGGCTCAGAACATTTCCAGTACCCACTAAAATAATTTTCAACGCGTTCGGAAACAATTTCGGTTTAGTGATTTTCATCTGCGAAAAGCAAACAAGAATGCGTTTTCACTATTCATGAAGACAATTTTTCGCGTCCACTAAATCCGAAAATATTTCTGTGGGTCTTAGAATAATTCCAGTACCCACTAAAATGATTTTGGATTCGTTCTGAAACAATTTCAGATTAGTGAATTTCATCTGCAAAAAACAGCCAAAGCGGTACCGGCAGCTCCGAAACATTTTCGGTTTTTATTTCTGAAAATTCCAAAAAGTTTCCAGAATGATTCTGGCACCCTCCAAGAATTATCAGGCATGTGCCGAAACCATTTTGACTTAATGGCATACCCCGAAACAACTTTTTCGGTTTCACCGAAACTCATCCGGTGACCTCTCTCTGCGGTACGATTCCGCTGTCCGAAACTTTTCGGTGTCCGAAACTTTTTCGGTGATTTTCTCTCAGACTCCCTGTCTAGTATTCAGCAGATAGATGACCCTTAAGCGTGTGACCCTATAGGTTCGGTGAAGTATAGACATGACCTGGAACCCCTTCCGATCAATGATCAACATCGGAGCCATGGACACCCATATTGACCCCTATACCCACACGAATGAATATTCGAGTGAACCTCCAGTTGAGGTGAGCTATTCCTGTTGCTTCACGATATATCACAAACACCTGAGGTGAGATTTATTGCATCCCCGTGGGCCAACACTTTGTCCACTATGCAAGTTACCTCGTTACCGGTTTTGTTCTCTTTTCTCGTTTCGTGTTCCGGCATCCCCGTGATCAAATCACAAAGTGTCTGGCCAGACGATGATGGACACCGTAACACCGAGTGGGCCCGAGTATATCTCTCCATCGTCGGAGGAGCAAATCCCAATCTCGAGCTATCAAGTTACTTAACATACTTTCCCATGAACCCGTAAGCCGCCGTAATAGCCATCCAGTTACGGATGACGTTTAACAAACCCCAAAGTTCATGAAGCAAGCATGAAGAAACTCGATACTCTCATGGTCTAAGGAATTATGCAAACATTAACTATCTCTGTGTTATAAACCATTAACTTGTGACGAATGTATCTCATAGCATAACATCAATTCGGGTCGATTCAACACAAATGTCCTTCCTGACATTGTGCCCTCAAAGTTGCTTGGCATAGACATGCCCATGATTGGGAAAACATAATCATCATGCAACACTTGAGCTAGTCTTAGAGGCACGACTAGGAATACATTTTACCGTTTATTATTCCACACGTGCATATGGGTTCTCCCCAGAGCCTTTATGGATATACGGGCTTGGGAACCACAGCAGTTATAGCATGGAACATAAACAGAATTATGAACAAGGAGATAATCAATAACATTTATTATTGCCTCTAGGGCATATCTCCTACATTGATATGGTTGGGCCTTTCAAAAGGTCCAAAGATAAGAAGACCCACCTCTTGGTGGCGGTTGACAAGTTCACAAAGTGGGTTGAGGCAGAGCCAGTTAGTAAGTGTGACGCAGCCACGGCGGTTCAGTTCATGAAAAAGGTGATATTTCGCTGTGGTTTTCCACACAGCATTATAACTGACAATGGTACCAATCTGTCTAAAGGCGCCATGGAGGAATTTTGTCAACGAGAGCATATTCGGCTTGATGTTTCATCAGTAGCTCACCCTCAATCCAATGGTCAAGCTGAGAGAGCCAATCAGGAAATCTTGAAGGGCATCAAGCCCCGGCTTTTGGTCCCTTTGCAACGGACGCCGGGTTGTTGGGTGGAGGAGTTACCCTCTGTAGTATGAAGCATCAATACTACTCCTAACAGGTCTACGGGTTACACGCCTTTCTTCATGGTTTACGGAGCTGAGGCGATTCTCCCTAGCGACATCAGTCATGACTCGCCTCGAGTTGCGGCTTATGTCGAGGTGGATAATGAGCAAGCGCGTCAAGATGCTCTTGACTTGTTGGACGAACAATGTGACGTAGCAGCAGCTCGCTCGGCGATTTACCAACAAGACCTGCGCCGCTATCACAGCCGCCGGGTTAAGTCCAGGACCTTTCAGGAAGGTGACTTGGTGCTCCGGCTCATCCAGGATCAAACAGATGCACACAAGCTATCCCCACCTTGGGAAGGGCCCTTTGTGGTCAGCAAGAACTTGCACAACGGGTCATACTACCTCATCGATGTTCGAGAGCACAAAGATTCACGTAAGTCGGAGGAGGAGACCCGCCGGCCGTGGAATATTGCTCATCTTCGGCCTTATTACACTTGAGCCACCGGCTCTCATAATGTACATATTTCTATAGCCATGTATATATTATGATAAATAATAAAGCAGGACCTCTGTCCTTTTTCCCCTCCAAAGGTAAATGTGTCATTGTTATTTTCATTGTAATATAACATGGTCACTTGGAGGCTGATCTGGCTTATGATCGTATTCGAATCTAGCTGTTAAAAATATGATCACTTGGGGGCTTCCTGTTCAAACATAGGTGGTATTCGAACCAAAGAGAACATAGCTGTCGATACCCACTTGATTGGCATATTGCTGAGCTCACTAGGGAGTTTCTTGATCATATTTGAATCATAGCTCAACCCCCTTTGGGAACCGACGTGGATCGTATTCGAATCAGCGTCGTTAAACAACTTTCAAGGTCATTTGGGGGCTTCCTGTTCAAACATAGGTCGTATTCGAACCAAAGAGAACATAGCTGTCGGTACCCTCTTGATCGGCAACACCAAAGCCACTGGGGCTATATGATCGTATTCAAATCTTAGCTTAACCCCTTTGGGACGATTCTCTGGTCGTATTCGAATCAGAAGCCTCCAAATTTTTGAGATCTCTTTGTTGCAAACAAGTTTTTTTGATCATATCAAAAGTGTTCAAGGGTGGTTCTTATTCCACCAGCTTAACCTTGATTAATAACGTTGACAGCACATAATAAGCATTATATGTGCTGGTGAACCGGAGATGAGTTTTCAACCTTATTATTCGGGTTACATAAACTGGAAGTGTACTTGAAGGATCACAGGTATGCTGTTATGGTTATCTCAAAGATATAATTGAGAACCAGTTTATTATGATTTTGATTCATATTCCGGGTTATATGTAAAATATATGACTCTCCATGCGGTAAGCCGCCTAGGGACTTGTGATTTGTTTTCTATGCAGGGCAATTAAAGACAGCTCTTTAAACATAAGGAGAGCAGAGGATCAAGCATAACCCGGAAGAATATAAAAGGGCAGCTTAAACAGTGTTGAGCGCTACACACGTGCACGAGGGCACGACAAAATTAAGTGTTTGTCCTACTCTATTAAATGACTCCCCGAGTCCAAAAGGTGAGGCATTGTTTTTAAGACATAACCATGAGCCGCCTCAGAGATCAAAGGTGCTATTTGGCTGAAGCTTCCGGTTCATCCCTTTCCGCTCCTCTGGCTGTTTCCATGTCCTGGAAGGTTGATGATTTCCAGTCAATGCCACTCAAGGCTTCAAATTGAGCTTCATCATCAATTAACCCGGCCGGGTCAACTTCAGGGGCGAAGGTATGCTTACGAGTTGGAGGAATCAGGCTGACTGCTTCATAACGAGGTGTTGGGATCCTCTGATTCTCCGCGTCATAGCCCGGTTGATATTTGGTAAGGTCTGTATCATTACCAATCAAAGTGGCCACAGGGCGTATGCTCTTCACGCAAGCGGCGAAGTCCTTCTGGTCAAAGGGAGTGCCATCTTCCTTCAAACTGGGATATCCAAGGGCGATGTCGGCCGGGTCTAGCTCCGGTAGAAACGCCTTGGCCCGGCTCAGAGCGGCTATGGCTCCGGCTCTTGCAGAAGCTCGTCTCAACTCTTGGAAGCGTTGAGGAAGCACGGCAAGCCGCCTGAGTACATCCGCCAGATGAGTGGGAACTTCATTTGACAGAGCCACAACAGCTAAGGCACGTTGTGACCCGGTGTAAAGTTGCTCTACCAAGGTATAAACCGCCTTCAGTTTTGTCAGCACGTTTTGGTTGAGATTGGAACTCCTGGGACCTGCATCACAAAGTCAGGTGAGCTGATGGCAATTGAGATACTTATGGGAAATGAAAGATGTAAACTAGCTAAAAACTTACAGAGTAACTTACCAAAGATTGCGGAGACCATCTGAGATACATGGCATTTTAAGCCGGATAGCTCGGCGGTTGTTTCAGCAAGAGTGGCCTCCGCTTGTTCGGCCCGGCTGAGCAAAGCAGTTTTTTCATCCGCCCAGGCTTTTCTCTCTGCTTCTAACTTCTTCTTCAGTTTCTCTTGTGCAGATACACTGAATTCAAATTTGGAGTTGGCCTTTTGGGTTTCACTTTCCTGAGTCTTCAGGCGGTTCTTTAAATCAGAGATCTCCGATTCAAATTGCTTAAAGGCGGCCTGTACAAATTCCGGGTCACAGTCAGGGTGATTATAATGCAACATTAAGTCCCAAGCACTTTGCAAGAAAAGACACTTGGCACTTGGGGGCTAATATATGTTGAAGAGCTCTATTTACAGTGCCGGTTCATGAAAATAAGTCCCAAGCACTTTGCAGGCAAAGGTACTTGGCACTTGGGGGCTAATGCATAATGCTGCTCAACTACTTGATTAAAACAAGGTAAGGACCGGTTCAAATATGTTGTTTAAACCGGCCCTCGAGTGCTACCAGATAAGCCGGTTTTCTTGCAGTGATTACTAAGCCGGTATTAAGTCTACAACATATTTCATCATAAGTAATAGACTTGGGGGCTGGCATGGTAAGGATAACTATGGAGTAAGCAAGAGAGTCATACCTCAGATTTTTGCTGTATTTGTTTCACCATATCAATTTCCAGATCCCGGCTGTTGTGCACTTGATTAACATAGCCAGAGACAATATCTCCAATGCTCGGACGAGCATAATCAGTGATGTCCAGCTTGGCCCTGCGGCGTTCCAGAAGTTCTTTCTTGGCAGAGCACTTAGCCAACATGGTAGGTCTTCCCGGTTCGACAAACTCAGTCCGGGTGATTTCAACGTCCGGATCATCTGGATGAGCCGGGCTGGGGATCTCCGGGTTCTCAAAGCCTTCCATAACTGGTTCCGTAGATGGATCAATGGTGGGAGTTGGAGCGTCAGGGGTTGGTGCAGACGGCGGCTCATGAGCAGAAGCATCAGGGGCAGCCGTCGTAAGTTCTGGCTCAGCCAGGACTGGCTCTTCGGCCGGCTTATTTTTCTTCGCCCTCTTGCTGGGCTTTACTTGTACACTGAAAGTCAAAGGGTTAGTTGAAAAACACGAGTAAGATAAGCACAAAATAAACTGATCATCATTACCCGGGTGCGGTTTTGAAAGCCGGCAAGCTGGACTACATTGAGTCGCCGGAGGAAGGTGAAGTTCCCTGGTAGTTTGAGTCAGAAGAACTGAGTGGTTGACGAGTGATGCCCGCCAAAGGATGAAAAGAATATAAGTCGGAGATAACCTCAGTCCGGCGCTTCCTTGATGCTTCGGGTAAGCCGGAGGAGAGGTCTGCATCTTTGTTGGTCTGGGGCTGCCTCCGACTCTCATAAATCTGTCGCTTCAAAAGAAATTGAGGATCTTGATAGGCTAAAGGATGTGAAAATCTTACTTTCCGGGTTACTCTTCGGACTTTCTGTCTCGGCAAAGGCTCGGAGTCGGAGGAAATTGTAGTTACCTCTTCAATCGCTTCATGACTCGCTCCGGTGTCCTCCTGCTGATAATCCATGTCAATAAGATGGTTAAAAAAGGAGCCTAAAGAATCAAGAGCTACCTCTGACTCGGAGGTGTCTTCCAGATGAAGCAGGTCCGAGGCGCTAGGTTTATTCCCCTTCTTACGGGGAGCGGCTTTCCTGGCGGCTTTCTTAACTTTTCTAGCTTTCTTGGCAGCTTCATGGTCATACTTAACCTTCCAGAATTTATCATTAGCCTGTAAAATACAACAAAGGTTTTTGAAGTTAAGACGAAATCGTTAAAATGGAAGGTAAAGTGTTCAGGTTAATGGTTTACCGCTGGAGCCGGGTTAGCTTTGCAGAAAGGATTTAAGCCCACTCTCCCGCAATCTGCCAGGCTCTCGTTCATAAGAGACTTGGTCGTATCATCAATAACGTCCTCAGGTAAGTCGTCTGGACTGTGCCGAAGAGGATCATCCTTCTGGCCCGTGTAATCGCACATCAAGCCGGGGCGGCGGCTTAAAGGAATCACCCGCCAGGCAATCCAAACCCGGACCAGATCAATGCCATTTAGGCCGTTCCCCAGAAGAGCTTTGATCTTGTTGATGGTGGGAGTAAGTGGTTGACGTTCTGCTTGAGATAATTTATCTGGCAAGGGGTGATTTGATTCCAGACGCAGGGCGCGAAAGCCGGGCAAAGGATTCTCATCAGGCGGAGAAGTGTGTTGGCAGTAGAACCATGTCTAGTTCCAATCTTTCGGGTGGCTTGGCGGCTCAGCATAAGGGAAGAGACAATCTCTCCGTCGTTGGATTGAGATTCCACTGAGCTCCAGGCTGGGCCCATTGGCACATTCATTTTGGCGGTTCAGATAAAATAATTCTCTAAAGAGTAGCAAGCTGGGTTCTTCTCCAAGATACACCTCATAGAATACTTGGAAGTTGCATATGTTTGACACGGAATTGGGTCCGATGTCTTGAGGTCGCAGATCAAAAAAGTGCAAGATATCTCTGAAAAATTTGGAGCCGGGTGGAGCAAAACCCCGTTTCATGTGATCAGTGAAAATGACAACTTCCCCCTCCTTGGGATGAGGTTTCTCTTCTGACGGGTCAGGAGCACGATAAGACATGACCTCTTTCTTTGGTAGATAACCCGTCTTCACAAAGTCAGCTAAGATGTCATCAGTGACGTTGGATTTAACCCAATTGCATGTGACGGGTGCTTTGGGAGCCTTGGGCGGCGTTGTGAAGGATGGAAGCCTATGACAAATTGTATGGCTAATTGTGTCAGGTTCAGTATTTAAGGTGGCGGCTTATGAAGGGGCCTAATGATATATGGCTAATTGTGTCAGGTTATTTAAGCCGCCATGGATATCATGAGAAATTAAGTTATTTAAATCTATTATGAATGATCCGGAATATTCATGAAGCATTGCCTTTTTAAGCCGGTGATATGAGCCGCCATGGCTAACAGATGCAGTTTTTGCCTAAGTGTTGCACAAACAAGTTTCACAGGTTGCAGTGATTATTTTGGATCAAACGGTCGTCCAGAAAAGAAATTTTTCTAGACCTAAAAACTGGTACAGAGAAGTTCATAAGCTCTAATGAGGTCTTTTTGCAAGCAAAAGGGATCTGCTAGTATTGAAAATGGGTGTGAAACTGCTACCGCAGGAGTTCTGTGCTGTTTTCGGATCAAAAGAAACCGTTGTGGAAGGACTGCGAAGGAATCGCGAGGAACCACAAAGAACACAGAGAACTCGCGAAACCCTAATGCGGATCTAATGTACGGGACGGTGAAGACTTACTGGTGCTGATGAGCAGCGGAGGTGCGCCGCGGTTCTCTGGACCAGCTCAGGTTGATGCAGCGGCCGAGGCTGAGGAAGACGAGATGCGCGGCGGCGGCAGCGGAGCTCGGGTTCTGAGGCGTCGAGAGGAGGAAGGCGATGGAAAGGGAAGAGTGAGAAAGGACCCGGTCGGGCCTATTTATAAGGGAAGGCTGATAAGTGGGCGTGAGAAACGAGGAGGCTGAAAGCATGATTGTCCAGCTACAGAGGCGCCTCGGTTTTCGGGACGGTCATTAAGATAAGGATCCGTTGAGATACGTTGAGCAGAACGTGCATTAATGGCGGATGACGTCACGGCGGGTTATCAAGAGTCCAGGAGATGACGTCATGGTGGGTTATAACCTTTGCGCAAACAGAAGCCAGAAGATTTTTTCTTAAGGTATTGAAGATTGACATGAACTGGTTCAAATCAATCTGGGGCCTAATGTTGAGGATATAGCAACTGGTGTAACCCGCCCAGGATGGGCCGGGTTACGTTGCGACGATTCATCATCCAGAAGCCCAAGGACGGGTTGAAGATGGCGGTTCAGTAAGGGCCTAAGGCCCATAGGTGACTTGAGGCCCGTAGTGATAAACCGCCGTTATGGCATGACTTGTATTATAAGGCAAGAATAGTTAATAATCCGAGCCGGACACTGTTTATGAGCCGGCCGGGACTCTGAGAGCCGCTGGGCGTTAACCTCTCTATATAAAGGGACGACCCGGCGGCGGTTCAGGACAAGTAACATCAAATCGGTAGCCAGGCATAGCGGATTCGCTCCCTGGTCATCGAAACCCTAAGTACTTCCACCTCAACTGGAGTAGGCTTTTACCTTCACCGTAAGGGGCCGAACCAGTATAACCCTCGTGCCCTTTGTCCCGTTTAACCCCTTTAAGCTTCCTAGTTGCGATGGCTCCACGACTAAGTCCTTGCACGAGGACATCTGCCGTGGCAGTTCCATGACAAAACCAACGCTCACTTCTTCGTTATGAACCCCTCTATCCAGTAAAACAACTTGAATATGTTTTTGAAAATTTAAAATTTGAAATCAAATAGTTTTGTATTTGAACTTCGTTTGATCGTAACTTGAGTTTTATAACTCCGTTTGAGTTGATTATTTTTGCAAATTAAAGCTCTTGACCTAAACTTTCTGATAAGGCCATATTCACATAATTTTGTTACTGTTAGAAATTGTTTTATGTTGCAAGAGTATTTGCTCGGTTTTGATGTTTTCCGAGTTGTCTTCTTCGTTCTTTCCGATCTTTCGAGTGATTGCTTATGTGTGGTTACCATTGTTTGCTTACGCTAGATTGACCGGAGTGTGATGAGTAGAACTATCAAGAGTTTTGAGTGTGAATCATCTTCATCAAAAGTACAGGCAAGTTCACACTTTGATCATATCCCTTTATTACCCAGTTTTTATGCATTAGTTTCAACCCTCAAACAGTGCATGAGTAGTATTGATAACATGTGGGTATTGGGAAGTAGTTGATGAGGTAGGAACCTATTGTCCTACATTCAAACCTTGGGAGTTACTATTACGTTATGCTTATGTTGCCATGCTATGCTCGTAGACGTGGATTGGGTTTGAGTGTATTCCATGACAGTTGTGAGGTTGTTTACTTAATGGTTCAACTTAAGGTGGCTACTTTTATACACATCTGGGTGGATTGGTTGCGGGCACCTGGAGAATCCAGTGTTGTCCTAGGATATCCCGGAGGACCCGTGTGATCATCCTACGGCTCGCCACCTAGGCTCAAAGGGATCATAAGATTATTCATGCTAGAAACTTCCGTGTGCAGCCACAAGCCTTTATGGGCTCTGGCATAGCTGAGTAAGTTGCGTGAAGCTCTTGAAGAGGTAGACTAGCAGATGTAGTGGGTTGTAGGTGGTACTGTCTATCCAGAGTAGAGAGTTAATGCTTCTGAAAGACCGTGTCTCGGTCATCCGTTTCTCAAACACCCTGTAGTGCGAGAAATCCAACGGACGAGATCGAGTCTTGTGGGGAAAAGTACGCAAACCTCTGCAGAGTGTACAAACTAATCACGATTAGCCGTGTCCCCGGTTATGGACAATCTTGAGTATCTGGTTCTTGAATTATCATGTTGATCTCAACACTTTATTTAATTAATTTGATTGGGTTAATGATTATTATTTTGGGATTGAGTTGGAGGAACCTTCTCAATATTTTTCAACCAACTTGGTAGTTAAATAAAATTTATTCCTTTGTAGTAGGGAAAAATTGGCTTTTCGCAAAAACATTATAACCATAGAGCTTTTCCACCAGCCAAATATGCATGTAGTGATAGCTATTATTCATCATTACCCTATGGTGTGAATTTGCCAGTACATTCAATGTACTGACCCTTTGTGGCTGCAACGTCTCATGTTGCAAGAATCTTACGACGAGTAAGTGATACGTTGGGGTTACAATTTCTACACTCAACTTTGCCGTTGGTGTTGATGGGAATCCACAACCTTGTTGTTACTTCGCTATTTGGATTGAGGTAATAGTATTTACGTTACTTTATACATGTGATTTACCTCTATGATAAATCCTCGAGTACTGTGTGTGTCAGCATACTGATCCAGGGATGACACTTAAGCATAGAGACTTGACCGTCTGAGGTCGGGTCGCTACAAGATGGTATCAGAGCACATGTTGACTGTAGGACGTGACCCTAGAAACTAGCAAGCCCATAGGAAAGATTTTCTCTACAAACTTTTTTTCAAAAATATCTTTTACCTCTCCTCTCTTCTGAGCTTATTCAAATATTTCCCTTTTAGTGAGACCATACCCCTTTCCCCATTTGACCACGAAGATTCGACTGATGAGACCACTCCAAGAAGGACAAGATATCGGACAAGTAAGGCCAGTTCGGAATGAAGATGATTTTACCGTGCATTATAATAATGGTAACTACAACGGTTGAAGACCCCGAAGACTAGGAGAATTTGAAGGCTCTGAAGAATTCCCAGATTTGTATGACCTAGGAAGGCTACCCTTATGGAACTTGGCAGACTAAGGAAGCTGTCAATACCCAAGATCAAGGTGTATCGGAGAAAGACCGGAACATGGAGCATTAGAACTCAAAGTTTTGTCAAGAAAACCCTAAGGAAGGGGATATCAACTTTGGAATGATAGCTCATGGAAATAACAAGAGCAGAAACACGGTTATCCATGATGTTATCGCTCGCTTATGCTATTGTCACCGTGCTGAGTTAAGCCTGCATTTCTTCGGAAGGATTGGATGGTAGAAGGCTGATGGGGCATCTGTCAGCAAAGGATGCAGTTTTAACCTTAGCTGGTGTATCGCCAGGATCTGGAGTATTACATGAAGAATTTTTAGATGGACCTGCAGGAAGCCGTATTTGACGAGAAAGTATTTGGTGAAGAACTTAGGACCCAGAAGCTGAAGTAGCCAAGCTGGAGGAACAAAACCTCGAGATACCGAAGATTCTTCAGGAACTGAAGGACAGTAGGACCATGGTTCATGCCAAGGATGTTGAAACCCAGAAGTTTTGAACGCAACTCCAGAAATAGTAAAGGATGTCACTAGAGACTTCGCGTCAACAGAGATCTGGAAGAGGAACTTGAGAAGGACAAGCATGAGCGGAAGAAGCCATCGGAGACATGAACAAGACTTGAAGAGTTTGAAGACTTTAAAGATTTATTGACCTTTAGAAGACCAAACCCCTGTTATATACCTACGTTAGATGCGACGATTGTGAGCTGTCATTTGTTTGACGTTTTTTCCGACAGCCACAAAATAAAATCTGCCTTTTCAAAACTTTTGTTTGTATTGTGTGCATCACTCTCGATCTCTCTTATCTCACCCCAAAACCCATGGACCCAATAGAGGATGAATGGAGATGAACTCACATTTCCGGGACCGATCACTCAATTGGAGACAGACCGATGGATTCAGAACATGGAAGACCATATGGAGAATAACCCTATAGTCGGAAAGGTTATGGCCCAGCATGCTCTTCAGTGCTTTGAAAGAGGTGCTGCTACTTGGTGGAGGATGTACCAAACCATCAATGGATGGCAAGGAGTAACCACTTGGAAAGAATTGAAGTTGACTTTGCTAAAGTATCGGTTTGTGTCCCAGAAATTGAAGCCTTCTGGAAATGATATGAAGAAACCCTGTGCATGCAAGCTTTGTGGAGAAATAGGACACAACCATAAAGAACACAAGGATGAATGCCCTAATTGTGAAGGAAGTCACTGATAACCCACAAGTATAGGGGATCAATTGTAGCCTCTTTTGATAAGTAAGAGTGTCGAACCCAACGAGGAGCTAAAGGTAGAACAAATATTCCCTCAAGTTCTATCGACCACCGATACAACTCTACGCACGCTTAACGTTCGCTTTACCTAGAACAAGTATGAAACTAGAAGTACTTTGTAGGTGTTTTTGGATAGGTTTGCAAGAAAATAAAGAGAGCGTAAATAAAAGCTAGGGGCTGTTAAGATAAACACACAACTAAAGTAAATATAGCGAGTGTGCAAAAGTGGTCGTAGGAGTTGCGAAATTGTCCCTAAGCAATTGACTACTTTACTAGACCGATAGCAAGTTTCATGTGGGAGAGGCCACTGCTAGCATGACATCCCTTACTTGGAATTCTATGCACTTATGATTGGAACTATTAGCAAGCATCCGCAACTAGTAACGTTCATTAAGGTAAAACCCAACCATACTATTAAGATATATTGGTCCCCCTTCAATCCCGTATGCATCAGTTTCTATGCTAGGTTGAAGCTTCTGTCACTCTTTCCCTCCAATACATAGTCCTATCAACATACAACTAACCCTATGGTGTGATCCACGCGCGCGCTCATATGATGGGCACCAAAGGACAGCAACATAACCACAAGCAAATTAAATCAATCATAGCAATTCATCAACCACCGATAGGACAACAAAAATCTACTCAGACATCATAGGATAGCAACACATCATTGAAGGTGATGGAGATGATGGTGAAGACGGCGGAGGTGTTGGTGTAGATCGCGGTGATGATGATGGTGGCCACGGCAGCGTTCCGGTGCCACCGGAGGAGACGGGGAGAGGGGCCCCCTTCTTCCTCTTCTTCCTTGACCTCCTCCGTAGATGGCAGAAGGGTTTCCCCTCTGGTCCTTGGCCTCCATGGCGTGGGAGGGGCGAGAGCCCCTCCGAGATTGGATCTGTCTCTCTGTCTCTCTCTGTTTCTGCGTTGTCGTCTGCTGCCCTTTCACCGTTTCGTATATATATGGAGATCCGTAACTCCGATTGGACTGAAACCTTCGCCGTGATTTTTTACCAAAAATTAGCTTTCTTGCGGCCGAGGAAGGGCATCAACCACCTTACGGGTGGCCCACGAGGGCCAGGGGCGCGCCCAGGGGGGCAGGCGCACCCCCTGCCTCGTGGCCACCTCGGGCACCGTTTCGCGTTGATCTTTCTCCCAGATTTTCCAAATATTCCAAAAATAAGCTCCGTCCGTTTTTATCCCGTTTGGTTTCCATTTGATATGGATATTCTGCGAAACCAAAAACATGCAACAAATAGGAACTGGCACTGGGCACTGGGTCAATATGTTAGTCCCAAAAATAGTATAAAAAGTTACCAAAAAGTATATGAAAGTTGCATAATATTGGCATGGAACAATAAAAAATTATAGATACGACGGAGACATATCAGCATCCCCAAGCTTAATTCCTACTCGTCCTTGAGTAGGTAAATGATAAAAAAGATAATTTTTGATGTGGAGTGCTACCTAGCATAATCTTGATCATGTATCTAATCATTGCATGAATATTAAGACACGAGTGATTCAAAGCAATAGTCTATCATTTCACAAAAAAACAATAATACTTCAAGCCTACTAATAAAGCAATCATGTCTTTTCAAAATAACAAGGCCAAAGAAGGTTATCCCTACAAAATCATATAGTCTGGCTATGCTCCATCTTCTTCACACAAAATATTCACATCATACACAACCCCGATGACAAGCCAAGCAATTGTTTCATACTTTTGACGTTCTCAAACCTTTTCAACTTTCACGCAATACATGAGCGTGAGCCATGAAAATAGCACTATAGGTGGAATAGAATATGATGATCGGGGTTATGTGGAGAAGACAAAAAAGGAGAAAGTCTCACATCGACGCGGCTAATCAATGGGCTATGGAGATGCCCATCAATTGATGTCAATGTGAGGAGTAGGGATTGCCATGCAACGGATGCACTAGAGCTATAAGTGTATGAAAGCTCAAACTGAAACTAAGTGGGTGTGCATCCAACTTGCTTGCTCATGAAGACCTAGGGCATTTGAGGAAGCCCATCGTTGGAATATACAAGCCAAGTTCTATAATGAAAATTCCCACTAGTATATGAAAGTGATAACTCAAGAGACTCTCTATATGAAGAACATGGTGCAACTTTGAAGCACAAGTGTGGTAAAAGAATAGTAACATTGCCCCTTCTCTCTTTTTCTCTCATTTTTTATTTTCTCTTTCTTTGGGGGGGGGCTTCTTTTTTTATTGCCTTTCTCTTTTCTTTTTTTTCGTCCGGAGTCTCATCCCGACTTGTGGGGGAATCATAGTCTCCATCATCCTTTCCTCACTGGGACAATGCTCTAATAATGATGATCATCACACTTTTATTTACTTACAACTCAATATTACAACTCGATATCTAGAACAAAGATATGACTCTATATGAATGCCTCCGGCGGTGTACCGGGATGTGCAATGATCTAGCGTAGCAATGGCATCAAAAAACGGACAAGCCATGAAAACATCATGCTAGCTATCTTACGATCATGCAAAGCAATATGACATTAAATGCTCAAGTCATGTATATGATGATGATGGAAGTTGCATGGCAATATATCTCGGAATGGCTATGGAAATGCCATGATAGGTAGGTATGGTGGCTGTTTTGAGGAAGATATAGTGAGGCTTATTGTTGGGGAACGTAGTAATTTCAAAAAAATTCCTATGAACACGCAAGATCATGGTGATGCATAGCAACGAGAGGGGAGAGTGTTGTCCACGTACCCTCGTAGACCGACACCGGAAGCGTTATTACAACGCGGTTTATGTAGTCGTACGTCTTCACGATCCGATCGATCAAGTACCGAACGCACGGCACCTCCGAGTTATGCACACGTTCAGCTCGATGACGTCCCTTGAACTCCGATCCAGCCGAGTGTTGAGGGAGAGTTTCGTCAGCACGACGGCATGGTGACGATGATGATGTTCCACCGACGCAGGGCTTCGCCTAAGCTCCGCAATGGTATTATCGAGGTGTAATATGGTGAAGGGGGGCACCGCACACGGCTAAAATATCGTATATCAAGTGTGTATAGAGGTGCCCCCTGCCCCCGTATATAAAGGAGCAAGGGGGAGGCCGGCTGCCCTAGGCGCGCCAAGGAGAGGGGGGGAGTCCTCCTCCTAGTAGGAGTAGGACTCCCCTTTCCTAGTCCAACTAGGAAAAAAGGGGGGGAAGGAAAGAGAGGGAGAGGGAGAGGGAAGAGGGGCTGCGCCCCCTCTCCTAGTCCAACTAGGATTCCTCATGGGAGGGGGCGCGCCAGCTCCTGGCTGCTGCCCTCTCTCTCCCCTCAAGGCCCACTAAGGCCCAATACTTCCCCGGGGGGTTCCGGTAACCCTCCGGCACTCCGGTTTAATCCGAAACTTCTCCGGAACACTTCCGGTGTCCGAATATAGTCGTCCAATATATCAATATTTATGTCTTGACCATTTCGAGACTCCTCGTCATGTCCGTGATCACATCCGGGACTCCGAACAACCTTCGGTACATCAAAACATATCAACTCATAATGAAACTGTCATCGTAGCGTTAAGCGTGCGGACCCTACGGGTTCGAGAACTATGTAGACATGACCGAGACACCTCTACGGTCAATAACCAATAGCGGAACCTGGATGCTCATATTGGTTCCCACATATTCTACGAAGATCTTTATCGGTCAAACCGCATAACAACATACGTTGTTCCCTTTGTCATCGGTATGTTACTTGCCCGAGATTCGGTCGTCGGTATCTCGATACCTAGTTCAATCTCGTTACCGGCAAGTCTCTTTACTCGTTCTGTAATACATCATCCCGCAACTAACTCATTAGTTACAATGCTTGCAAGGCTTATAGTGATGTGCATTACCGAGTGGGCCCAGAGATACCTCTCCGACAATCGGAGTGACAAATCCTAATCTCGAAATACGCCAACCCAACAAGTACCTTTGGAGACACCTGTAGAGCACCTTTATAATCACCCAGTTACGTTGTGATGTTTGGTAGCACACAAAGTGTTCCTCCGATAAACGGGAGTTGCATAATCTCATAGTCACAAGAACATGTATAAGTCATGAAGAAAGCAATAGCAGCATACTAAACGATCGAGTGCTAAGCTAACGAAATGGGTCAAGTCAATCATGTCATTCTCCCAATGAGGTGATCCCGTTAATCAAATGACAACTGATGTCTATGGCTAGGAAACATAACCATCTTTGATTAACGAGCTAGTCAAGTAGAGGCATACTAGTGACACTCTGTTTGTCTATGTATTCACACATGTATTATGTTTCCGGTTAATACAATTCTAGCATGAATAATAAACATTTATCATGATATAAGGAAATAAATAATACTTTATTATTGCCTCTAGGGCATATTTCCTTCAGTCTCCCACTTGCACTAGAGTCAATAATCTAGATTACACAGTAATGATTCTTACACCCATGGAGTCTTGGTGCTGATCATGTTTTGCTCGTGGAAGAGGCTTAGTCAACGGGTCTGCAACATTCAGATCCGTATGTATCTTGCAAATTTCTATGTCTCCCACCTGGACTAAATCCCGGATGGAATTGAAGCGTCTTTTGATGTGCTTGGTTCTCTTGTGAAATCTCGATTCCTTTGCTAAGGCAATTGCACCAGTATTGTCACAAAAGATTTTCATTGGTCCCGATGCACTAGGTATGACACCTAGATCGGATATGAACTCCTTCATCCAGACTCCTTCATTTGCTGCTTCCGAAGCAGCTATGTATTCCGCTTCACACGTAGATCCCGCCACGACACTTTGTTTAGAACTGCACCAACTGACAGCTCCATCGTTCAATGTGAATAATACATGAGAATATTGATATATTGGAATTACTTAGTGATAAAGCAAACAAGCACACATGAGAATATTCACCCCACGTTATTGCTCCCCGGCAACGGCGCCAGAAAAAGGTCTTGATAACCCACAAGTATAGGGGATCAATTGTAGCCTCTTTCGATAAGTAAGAGTGTCGAACCCAACGAGGAGCTAAAGGTAGAACAAATATTCCCTCAAGTTCTATGGACCACCGATACAACTCTACGCACGCTTAACGTTCGCTTTACCTAGAACAAGTATGAAACTAGAAGTACTTTGTAGGTGTTTTTGGATAGGTTTGCAAGAAAATAAAGAGAGCGTAAAGAAAAGCTAGGGGCTGTTAAGATAAAGACACAACTAAAGTAAATATAGCGAGTGTGGAAAAGTGGTTGTAGGAGTTGCGAAATTATCCCTAGGCAATTGACTACTTTACTAGACCGATAGCAAGTTTCATGTGGGAGAGGCCACTGCTAGCATGTCATCCCTTACTTGGAATTCTATGCACTTATGATTGGAACTATTAGCAAGCATCCGCAACTAGTAACGTTCATTAAGGTAAAACCCAACCATAGCATTAAGATATATTTGTCCCCCTTCAATCCCGTATGCATCAATTTCTATGCTAGGTTGAAGCTTCTGTCACTCTTGCCCTCCAATACATAGTCCTATCAACATACAACTAACCCTATGGTGTGATCCACGCGCGCGCTCATATGGTGGGCACCAAAGGACAGCAACATAACCACAAGCAAATTAAATCAATCATAGCAATTCATCAAGCACCGATAGGACAACGAAAATCTACTCAGACATCATAGGATAGCAACACATCATTGGATAATAATATTAAGCATAAAGCACCATGTTCAAGTAGAGGGTACAGCGGGTTGCGGGAGAGTGGACTGCTGTAGATAGAGGGGGGAAGGTGATCTAGATGTTGGTGAAGACGGCGGAGGTGTTGGTGTAGATCGCGGTGATGATGATGGTGGCCACGGCAGCGTTCCGGCGCCACCGGAGGAGAGGGGCAGAGGGGCCCCCTTCTTCCTCTTCTTCCTTGACCTCCTCCCTAGATGGGAGAAGGGTTTCCCCTCTGGTCCTTGGCCTCCATGGCATGGGAGGGGCGAGAGCCCCTCCGAGATTGGATCTGTCTCTCTGTCTCTCTCTGTTTCTGCGTTGTCGTCTGCTGCCCTTTCACCGTTTCGTATATATATGGAGATCCGTAACTCCGATTGGACTAAAATCTTTGCCGTGATATTTACCAAAAATTAGCTTTCTTGCGGCCGAAGAAGGGCATCAACCGCCTTACGGGTGGCCCATGCTACCTCTTGAGCACTGCGTTGGATTTCCTTGAAGAGGAAAGGGTGATGCAGCACAGTAGCGTAAGTATTTCCCTCAATTTTTTAGAACCAAGGTATCAATCCAGTAGGAGGCTATGCGATAGTCCCTCGTACCTAAACAAAGCAAATAACTCCTCGCAACCAACGCGATATGGGGTTGTCAATCCCTTCACGGTCACTTACGAGAGTGAGATCTGATAGAGATGATAAGATAATATTTTTGGTATTTTTGTGATAAAGATGCAAAGTAAAATAAAAGCAATGTAAAAAAGCAAAGGAAATAACTAAGTGTTGGAAGATTAATATGATGAAGATAGACCCGGGGGCCATAGATTTCACTAGTGGCTTCTCTCAACAGCATAAGTATTTTACGGTGGGTCAACGAAGTACTGTTGAGCAACTGACAGAACTGAGCATAGTTATGAGAGTATCTAGGTATGATCATGTATATAGCATCACGTCCGAGACAAGTAGACCGACTCCTGCCTGCATCTACTACTATTACTCCACTCATCGACCGCTATCCAGCATGCATCTAGAGTATTAAGTTCATGAAAACAGAGTAACGCCTTAAGCAAGATGACATGATGTAGAGGGATAAATTCATGCGATATGATAAAACCCCATCTTGTTATCCTCGATGGCAACAATACAATACGTGCCTTGCTGCCCCTGCTGTCACTGGGAAAGGACACCGCAAGATTGAACCCGAAGCTAAGCACTTCTCCCATTGAAAGAAAGATCAATCTAGTAGGCCAAACCAAACGGATAATTCGAAGAGACTTGCAAAGATAACCAATCATACATAAAAGAATTCAGAAAAGATTCAAATATTGTTCATAGATAATCTTGATCATAAACCCACAACTCATTGCTCTCAACAAACACACCGCAAAAAGAAGATTACGTCGAATAGATCTCCACGAGAGAGGGGGAGAACATTGTATTGAGATCCAAAAAGAGAGAAGAAGCCATCTATCTACTAACTATGGACCTGAAGGTCTGAGGTAAACTACTCACACTTCATCGGAGAGGCTATGTTGTTGATGTAGAAGCCCTCCGTGATGGATGCCCCCTCCGGCGGAGCTCCGGAACAGGCCGCAAGATGGGATCTCGTGGGTACAGAAGGTTGCGGCGGTGGAATTAGGTTTTTGGCTCCGTATCTGATCGTTTGGGGGTATGTAGGTATATATAGGAGGAAGGAGTACGTCTGTGGAGCAACAGGGGGCCCACGAGGGTGGAGGGCGCGCCCTGGGGGGTGGGCGCGCCCCTACCTCGTGGCTTCCTCCTTTGTGTCTTGATGTAGGGTCCAAGTCTCCTGGATCATGTTCGGTGAGAAAATCACGTTCCCGAAGGTTTCATTCCGTTTGGACTCCGTTTGATATTCCTTTTCTGCGAAACTCTGAAATAGGCAAAAAATAGCAATTCTGCGCTGGGCCTCCGGTTAAGAGGTTAGTCCCAAAAATAATATAAAAGTGGATAATAAAGCCCAATAATGTCCAAAACAGTAGATAATATAGCATGGAGCAATCAAAAATTATAGATACTTTGGAGACGTATCAAGCATCCCCAAGCTTAATTCCTGCTCGTCCTCGAGTAGGTAAATGATAAAAAAGAATTTTTGATGCGGAGTGCTACTTGGCATAATTTTAATGTAATTCTTCTTAATTGTGGTATGAATTCAGATCCGAAAGATTCAAGACAAAAGTTTAATATTGACATAAAAATAATAATACTTCAAGCATACTAACAAAGCAATCATGTCTTCTCAAAATAACATGGCCAAAGAAAGTTATCCCTACAAAATCATATAGTCTGGCTATGCTCTATCTGCACCACACAAAGTATTTAAATCATGCACAACCCCGATGACAAGCCAAGCAATTGTTTCATACTTTTGACATTTTCAAACTTTTTCAATCTTCACACAATACATGAGCGTGAGCCATGGATATAGCACTATATGTGGAATAGGATGGTGGTTGTGGAGAAGACAAAAAGGGAGAAGATAGTCTCACATCAACTAGGCGTATCAACGGGCTATGGAGATGCCCATCAATAGATATCAATGTGAGTGAGTAGGGATTGCCATGCAACGGATGCACTAGAGCTATAAGCATATGAAAGCTCAACAAGAGAAACTAAGTGGGTGTGCATCCAACTCGCTTGCTCACGAAGACCTAGGGCATTTTGAGGAAGCCCATCATTGGAATATACAAGCCAAGTTCTATAATGAAAAATTCCCACTAGTATATGAAAGTGACAAAATGAGAGACTCTCTATCATGAAGATCATGGTGCTACTTTGAAGCACAAGTGTGGTAAAAGGATAGTAACATTGTCCCTTCTCTCTTTTTCTCTCATTTTTTTATTTGGGACTTTTCTCCTTTTTTTATGGCCTCTTTTATTTTTGTTTATTTTTCGTCCGGAGTCTCATTCCGACTTGTGGGGGAATCATAGTCTCCATCATCCTTTTCCTCACTTGGGACAATGCTCTAAGAATGAAGATCATCACACTTTATTTTCTTACAACTCAACAATTACAACTCGATACTTAGAACAAAATATGACTCTATATGAATGCCTCCGGCGGTGTACCGGGATATGCAATGAATCAAGAGTGACACGTATGAAAGAATTATGGAAGGTGGCTTTGCCACAAATACGATGTCAACTACATGATCATGCTAAGCAATATGACAATGATGGAGCGTGTCATAATAAACGGAACGGTGGAAAGTTGCATGGCAATATATCTCGGAATGGCTATGGAAATGCCATGATAGGTAGGTATGGTGGCTGTTTTGAGGAAGGTATATGGTGGGTGTATGATACCGGCGAAAAGTGCGCGGTATTAGAGAGGCTAGCAATGGTGGAAGGAGGAAGAGTGCGTATAATCCATGGACTCAACATTAGTCATGAAGAACTCATATACTTATTGCAAAAATCTACAAGTTGTCAAAGCAAAGTATTACGCGCATGCTCCTAGGGGGATAGATTGGTAGGAAAAGACCATCGCTCGTCCCTGACCGCCACTCATAAGGAAGACAATCAATAAATAAATCATGCTCCGACTTCATCACATAACGGTTCACCATACGTGCATGCTACGGGAAGCACAAACTTTAACAAAAGTATTTCTCAAATCCACAACTACTCAACTAGCATGACTCTAATATCACCATCTTCACATCTCAAAACAATTATCAAGCATCAAACTTCTCATAGTATTCAACACACTCATAAGAAAATTTTAATATTCTTGAATACCAAGCATATTAGGATTATTTAAGCAAATTACCATGCTATTTAAGACTCTCAAAATAATCTAAGTGAAGCATGAGAGATCAATAGTTTCTATAAAACAAATCCACCACCGTGCTCTAAAAGATATAAGTGAAGCACTATAGCAAAACTATATAACTCAAAAGATATAAGCGAAGCACATAGAGTATTCTAACAAATTCCAAATCAAGTATGGCTCTCTCAAAAGGTGTGTATAGCAAGTATGATTGTGGTAAACTAAAAAACAAAGACTCAAATCATACAAGACGCTCCAAGCAAAACACATATCATGTGGTGAATAAAAATATAGCTCCAAGTAAAGTTACCGATGGAAGTAGACGAAAGAAGGGATGCCTTCCGGGGCATCCCCAAGCTTTGGCTTTTCGGTGTCCTTAGATTATATTGGGGGTGCCATGGGAATCCCCAAGGTTAGGCTCTTGCCACTCGTTGTTCCATAATCCATCAAAAATCTTTCACCCAAAACTTGAAAACTTCACAACACAAAACTCAACAGAAATCTCGTAAGCTCCGTTAGCGAAAGAAAACAAAAGACCACTTCAAGGTACTGTAATGAACTCATTATTTATTTATATTGGTGTTAAACCTACTGTATTCCAACTTCTCTATGGTTTATAAACTATTTTATTAGCCATAGATTCATCAAAATAAGCAAACAACACACGAAAAACAGAATCTGTCAAAAACAGAACAGTCTGTAGTAATCTGTAACTAACGCAAACTTCTGGAACTCAAAAAACTCAGCCAAAATAGGAAGACCTAGGCAATTTTTTTATTGATCAACAGCAATTGGAATCACTATTTTATCACGTTCTGGTGATTTTTAACAATTGTTTTCGTGAACAGAAAGTTTCTGGAAATTACAGCAAGATCAAATAACTATCATCCAAGAAGATCTTATAGGTTTAACTTTGGCACAAAAACTAATTAAAACATAAAAACACATCTAACCAGAGGCTACAACAAAGATTTATTCCTAAACAGAACCAAAAAGCAAAAAACTAAAAAAAAAATTAGGTTGCCTCCCAACAAGCGCTATCGTTTAACGCCCCTAGCTAGGCATAAAAGCAAGGATAGATCTAGGTATTGCCATCTTTGGTAGGAAATCCATAAGTGGCTCTCATGATAGATTCATATGGTAATTTTATTTTCTTCCTAGGGAAGTGTTCCATGCCTTTATTTAATGGAAATTGGAATCTAATATTCCCTTCCTTCATATCAATAATTGCACCAATCGTTCTAAGGAAAGGTCTACCAAGAATAATAGGACATGAAGGATTGCAATCTATATCAAGAACAATAAAATCTATGGGCACATAATTCCTATTTGCAACAATAATAACATCATTAATTCTTCCCAGAGGTTTCTTAATAGTGGAATCCGCAAGGTGCAAGTTTAGAGAGCAATCATCAAAATCGCGGAAATCTAGCAAATCGCACAAAGTTTTGGGAATAGTGGAAACACTAGCACCCAAATCACATAAAGCATAGAATTCATGATCCTCAATCTTAATTTTAATAGTTGGTTCCCACTCATCATAAAGTTTTCTAGGGATAGAAACTTCCAACTCAAGCTTTTCTTCATAAGATTGCATCAAGGCATCAACGATATGTTTGGTAAAAGCTTTATTTTGACTATAAGCATGAGGAGAATTTAGCACGGATTGCAACAAGGAAATACAATCAATCAAAGAGCAATTTTCATAATTAAATTCCTTGAAATCCAAAATAGTGGGTTTAGCAACATCTAGGGTTTTGATTTCTTCAATCCCACTTTTATCAATTTTAGCATCAAGATCTAAAAACTCCGAATTTTTGGGACGCCTTCTAGGTAAAGGTGGATCATATTCAGTCCCATCATTATGAAGATTCATATTGCAAAACAAGGATTTAATAGGGGACACATCAAAAACTTTTAGATCTTCATATTTGTTTTCATAGAAATTGGAAGAACACGCTATTATGAAGCAATCTTTCTTAGCACGCATCCTAGCGGTTCTTTCTTTGCACTCATCAATGGAAATTCTCATGGCTTTGAGAGACTCATTGATATCATGCTTAGGAGGAATAGATATAAGCTTTAAAGAATCAATATCAAGAGAAATTCTATCAACGTTCCTAGCCAATTCATCAACTTTAAGCAATTTCTCTTCAAGCAAAGCATTGAAATTCTTTTGTGAATTCATAAACTCTTTAACACTAGTCTCAAATTCAGAGGGCATATTATTAAAATTTCCATAAGAGTTGTTGTAGGAATTTCCATAATTATTAGAGGAATTACTAGGATAAGGCCTAGGATTAAAGTTTCCTCTATACGCGTTGTTACCAAAATTATTCCTACCAACAAAATTCATATCCATAGATTCATTATTATTCTCAATCAAAGTAGACAAAGGCATATCATTAGGATCAGAAGAAACACTCTTAGTAGCAAATAGTTTCATAAATTCATCCATCTTTCCACTCAAAACATTGATTTCTTCTATCGCATGCACTTTTTTATTAGTAGATCTTTCAGTGTGCCATTGAGAATAATTAACCATAATATTATCTAGGAGTTTAGTAGATCCTCCTAAAGTGATTTCCATAAAAGTGCCTCCCGCGTCCGAATCTAAAAGATTTCTAGAAGCAAAATTCAATCCAGCATAAAATTTTTGTATAATCATCCACAAATTCAAACCTTGAGTAGGGTAATTACGTATCATTAATTTCATCCTCTCCCAAGCTTGTGCAACATGTTCATGATCAAGTTGCTTAAAATTCATAATATCGTTTCTAAGAGAGACGATCTTAGCGGGAGGAAAATAATTAGAGATAAAAGCATCTTTGCACTTGTTCCAAGAATCAATACTATTTTTAGGCAAAGATGAAAACCAAGCTTTAGCACGATCTCTAAGCGAAAAAGGAAATAGCTTCAATTTGACAATATCATTATCAACATCTTTCTTCTTTTGCATATCACACAAATCAACGAAGCTATTTAGATGAGTAGCGGCATCTTCACTAGGAAGGCCGGCGAATTGATCTTTCATGACAAGATTCAACAAAGCAGCATTGATTTCACAAGATTCAGTATTGGTAAGAGGAGCAATCGGAGTTCTAAGGAAATCATTATTGTTTGTATTGGTAAAGTCACACAATTTGGTATTATCTTGAGCCATCGTGACAAACAAGCAATCCAACACACGAGCAAAGAGGAAGCGAACAAAAAGAGGCAACGGAAAAGAGAGGGCGAATAAAATGGCAAGGGTGAAGTGGGGGAGAGGAAAACGAGAGGCAAATGGAAAATAATGTAATGCGGGAGATAAGGGATTGTGATGGGTACTTGGTATGTTGACTTTTGCGTAGACTCCCCGGCAACGGCGCCAGAAATCTTCTCTACTACATCTTGAGCACTGCGTTGGATTTCCTTGAACAGGAAAGGGTGATGCAGCACAGTAGCGTAAGTATTTCCCTCAGTTTTTGAGAACCAAGGTATCAATCCAGTAGGAGGCTACGCGCGAGTCCCTCGTACCTACACAAAGCAAATAACTCCTTGCAACCAACGCGATAAGGGGTTGTTAATCCCTTCACGGTCACTTACGAGAGCGAGATCTGATAGAGATGATTAGATAATATTTTTGGTATTTTTGTGATAAATATGCAAAGTAAAATAAAAGCAAAGTAAAAAAGCAAAGGAAATAACTAAGTGTTGGAAGATTAATATGATGAAGATAGACCAGGGGGCCATAGATTTCACTAGTGGCTTCTCTCAAGAGCATAAGTATTTTACGGTGGGTGAACGAATTACTGTTGAGCAATTGACAGAATTGAGCATAGTTATGAGAGTATCTAGGTATGATCATGTATATAGGCATCACGTCCGAGACAAGTAGACCGACTCCTACCTGCATCTACTACTATTACTCCACTCATCGACCGCTATCCAGCATGCATCTAGAGTATTAAGTTCATGAAAACAGAGTAACGCCTTAAGCAAGATGACATGATGTAGAGGGATAAATTCATGCAATATGATAAAAAAAAACCCATCTTGTTATCCTCGATGGCAACAATACAATAAGTGCCTTGCTGCCCCTGTTGTCACTGGGAAAGGACACCGCAAGATTGAACCCAAAGCTAAGCACTTCTCCAATTGCAAGAAAGATCAATCTAGTAGGCCAAACCAAACTGATAATTCGAAGAGACTTGCAAAGATAACCAATCATACATAAAAGAATTCAAAAAAGATTCAAATATTGTTCATAGATAATCTTGATCATAAACCCACAATTCATCGGTCTCAACAAACACACTGCAAAAAGAAGATTACATCGAATAGATCTCCATGAGAGAGGGGGAGAACATTGTATGGAGATCCAAAAAGAAAGAAGAAGCCATCTATCTACTAACTATGGACCCGAAGGTCTGAGGTAAACTACTCACACTTCATCGGAGAGGCTATGGTGTTGATGTAGAAGCCCTCCGTGATGGATGCCCCCTCCGGCGGAGCTCCAGAACAGGCCCCAAGATGGGATCTCGTGGGTACAGAAGGTTGCGGCGGTGGAATTAGGTTTGTGGCTCCGTATCTGATCGATTGGGGGTACGTAGGTATATATAGGAGGAAGGAGTACGTTGGTGGAGCAACAGGGGGCCCACGAGGGAGGAGGGCGCGCCCTGGGGGGGTGGGCGCGCCCCCTACCTCGTGGCTTCCTCCTTTGTGTCTTGATGTAGGGTCCAAGTCTCCTTGATCATGTTCGGTGAGAAAATCACGTTCCCAAAGGTTTCATTCCGTTTGGACTCCGTTTGATATTCCTTTTCTGCGAAACTCTGAAATAGGCAAAAAACAGCAATTGTGGGCTGGGCCTCCGGTTAATAGGTTAGTCCCAAAAATAATATAAAAGTGGATAATAAAGCCCAATAATGTCCAAAACAGTAGATAATATAGCATGGAGCAATCAAAAATTATAGATATGTTGGAGACGTATCAGCCCACGAGGGTCAGGGGCGCGCCAGGTGCGCCCCCTGCCTCGTGGCCACCTCGGGCACCGTTTCGCGTTGATCTTTCTCCCAGATTTTCCAAATGTTCCAAAAATAAGCTCCGTCCGTTTTTATCCCGTTTGGATTCCGTTTGATATGGATATTTTGCGAAACCAAAAACATGCAACAAACAGGAACTGCCACTGGGCACTGGATCAATATGTTAGTCCCAAAAATAGTATAAAAAGTTGCCAAAAAGTATATGAAAGTTGCATAATATTGGCATGGAACAATCAAAAATTATAGATACGACGGAGACGTATCAGTCACCCAGCTGAAGAATGCCCAACTAGGCAGATCACTTGTTTCTTGTGTGAAGGGACTACCCACTACCCTGCTCAGTGTCACATTTACCCCATGGTACAAAGAACCATCCAGCAGAAGAAAGAAGCAATGAAAGGAACCCTAATGGAAATTTTAGAAGAACCTGTGATGAAGGAAGAGGTGGAGGACACACCCGAAGAAGGCCCAATTAAACCCTGCACCAAGTCTTGCTATTCATGTGGAGAAGAAGGACACATCTCCCAGAATTGTCTGAATGGGGATCTAGTAGAATTCCCGACAGAGGAAGTGGAGTATGACCCACAGGAAATAGAAGCCCTGATTGGAACGGAAAAGTCCAGGAAGAGAAGTAGATTGGATACCAAGGACCTGAGTCATATCACCTGCTATAGGTGCAAGGAATCGGGGCACTACTTCAGTAGTTGCCCAAAAAGGAAACCACGAGACTTGTCGGAAGTAATATGTTTTCGTTGTAATGAAGCAGGGCACTTTGCCAGGGATTGTCCCAAAGAGAAGGAGGCTAGTGTTAAATAGTTGAGTCTGTAAGAAGTATAGTAGTAGAAGTGGGAGCATTCCTTATATTATTAAGGTGTTGAGGCATGTACTAGAAATGCAGGAGATTGTAATAATTTGAGAATCAATAAAGCTAGCATCATGGGTATTGATTTGGATTTTATGAGTTGTTATTCTATGAAGGAAATTTTTTGACCATTTTCGAGGATATGAGAAATATGGTCTATGGATGAATTTGTGCATCTTCAAGGGTGGTAGTACCCTGTGAGGACCCTTGACCCTTGGAAAAGATAATGATATTCCACGGAATGGATTTCGAACAAAATAAGTATGAATTTTGTCTCGATACGTGGGATACCCCAAGAGTATGAAGGGATGGAGTACTATTGGATAAAAAGGAGGTAGAATGTTGGATATGGAGCAATTGTAACTCCATGATGAGTAGTTTGGTGCCAATAGAAGGAGGAGAGATAGTACAATTGGATGGATTGAAGAATGCAAGAAGCTGTGTTGGAATGATGATCAGTTGCCCCGATGATGAGTTCAAGGTTTACAAGTGATGAGATGGGCCATAACCCACAGGCCCCAGGACCTGCCAAGAAGCAAGCACACTCTTGCTGAAGGAAAAACCCTGGAAGAAGTTACGATTTTAGCAACAGACGATTTTATAGGAGTTTACGCAAAACCTGAGAGTTCTGAAGGAATGATAGATGTTTGTTTGGCTTGCAGAACCAATGGATATATCCGAACTTAGTTCGTCGACAAGAGAAATTCTGCAATGCTTGTGAGGATGACCGGGTGTTATAAATGCGAGATTCGCTAAACCGTATACAAGGTAAGATTTGGGTGCGGGATGGATTGATCACCATACCGACTTACTCTTATTATTCGCCTTGCTATGTGGGTGGTAAATCTGAGTGACTTACCTATAGTAGAGAGACGACGATCAAAACTGTGTTTAAACCTTAGAATGTGATACGTCTCCAACGTATCTATAATTTTTGATTGTTCCATGCTATTATATTATCTGTTTTGGATGTTTATGGGCTTTATTAAACACTTTTATATTATTTCTGGGACTAACCTATTAACCCAGAGCCCAATCCCAGTGTCTGTTTTCCCTTATTTCAGTGTTTCGCAGAAAAGGAATATCAAACGGAGTCCAAACGGAATGAAACATTCGGGAGAGTTATTTTTGGAATGGAAGCAATCAAGGAGACTTGGAGTGCACGTCAGGGAATCAACGAGGAGGGCACGAGACAGGGGGCGCGCCTACCCCCCTGGGCGCGCCCTCCACCCTCGTGGGCCCCTCGTGGCTCCCCTGACCGACTTCTTTCGCCTATATATATCCATATACCCTAAAACCTTCGAAGAGCAGAATAGATCGGGATTTCCGCCGCTGCAAGGCTCTGTAGCCACCAAAAACCAATCGCGGCCCTATTCCGGCACCCTGCCGGAGGGAGGGAATCCCTCACCGGTGGCCATCTTCATCATCCCGGCGCTCTCCATGACGAGGAGGGAGTAGTTCACCCTCGGGGCTGAGGGTATGTACCAGTAGCTATGCGTTTGATCTCTCTCTCGCTCATGTTCTTGAGGTGATACGATCTTGATGTATCGCAAGCTTTGCTATTATAGTTGGATCTTATGATGTTTCTCCCCCTCTACTCTCTTGTAATGGATTGAGTTTTCCCTTTGAAGTTATCTTATCGGATTGAGTCTTTAAGGATTTGAGAACACTTGATGTATGTCTTGCCGTGCTTATCTGTGGTGACAATGGGATATCACGTGATCCACTTGATGTATGTTTTGGTGGTCAACTTGCGGGTTCCGCCCATGAGCCTATGCATAGGGGTTGGCACATGTTTTCGTCTTGACTCTCCGGTAGAAACTTTGGGGCACCCTTTCAAGTTCTTTGTGTTGGTTGAATAGATGAATCTGAGATTGTGTGATGCATATCGTATAATCATACCCACGGATACTTGAGGTGACATTGGAGTATCTAGGTGACATTAGGGTTTTGTATCTTAAGGTGTTATTCTAGTACGAACTCTTGAATAGATCGATCAGAAAGAATAACTTTGAGGTGGTTTCGTACCCTACCATAATCTCTTCGTTTGTTCTCCGCTATTAGTGACTTTGGAGTGACTCTTTGTTGCATGTTGAGGGATAGTTATATGATCCAACTATGTTATTATTGTTGAGAGAACTTGCACTAGTGAAAGTATGAACCCTAGGCCTTGTTTCAACACATTGCAATACCGTTTGTGCTCACTTTTATCATTAGTTACCTTGCTGTTTTTATATTTTCAGTTTACAAAAGCCTATATCTACCATCCATATTGTATTGGGTGTGTTGGAGACACAAGAGACTCTTTGTTATTTGGTTGTAGGGTTGCTTGAGAGAGACCATCTTCAACCTACACCTCCCACGGTTTGATAAACCTTCGGTCATCCACTTGAGGGAAATTTGCTACCGTCCTACAAACCTCTGCACTTGGAGGCCCAACAACGTCTACAAGAAGAAGGTTGTGTAGTAGACATCAGAATGGTATAAGAATTTTTCCCTTGTACACGGAAGTTGTTGCCAATCGTAGGATATACGGTGAGAATGAACCCAGACCCATTTCCTGCAGGAGAAACCATAAATTGTTGGCCACCATGAGATATCGATAGTTGATTAGTATTGGCGCCAGACCGATCAGCTAAGAAGACCTAGTCTCGGGATAACCTTACCAAGATGAAAGGACAGAAGTATTGAGGAAAAGGTTATGCCGCTACCGGAAGAGCCAGAGAAGGAATTATACTGAAGATCTAAGAAGACCGGCCCTATCAAGAATAAGGATGGAGTATATGAGTATTGATGGGACCGTAACCACGTTTCTAAGGGTGGTAGCACCCGGGACCCCGGAGACGATCGTTGGATCTTGAGAAGACCCCCGAACCTAACCTATTTCTTTCTAGCCTCTCCGAATCTCGAGGACGAGATTCATTTTAAGGGTGGTAGGTTTGTAACATCCCAAAATTCTAAATTTTTGAATGTTATATTAAATAGATAGTTTTGATTGTTTGGCTGATTATGATGAGTGAAATTGAGTGAAATTCGAAACTTTTGAAAGTTAAATGAGAGGTAATAAAAGGACTTTCCCAAACTTTCGTTTTGCTTTTATGATCTCCATGAATTCAAATTCTTTTCATCACAAAACCCTGGAGAGAAGATGACATGACTTCTTCCATTTAATTAAATGAAAAGTGTTTTGAAAAGATTTGAATTTTATTTGGAAATATTTTCCAATTCAGAAACTTTAAGCAACTCAATGATTTTCACGAGGGAAGATAAAATGACTCCTTCAAATTATACGAAATATGAGTTGGGAGTTTGAAACTATCAAATTTAAACTCCTTTAGAAATTATTTTCAATTTGGAGTTATTTGGGTTTTATTCAAATTATTTTTCTCCAAAAATAAAATATATGGAAAATAGGGTAAAATGATTGCCTACATCGGAAAATTGGAGAGAAATAAATTTGAAATCATTTTGGTATTTTTAAAATGATTTTTATTGGATTTTATTAGGGAGTAGCACTCTTTGAATTATTTCAATTTGTGTGGATTTTATTTGACTCTAGAATAATGTTCAGCTTGTAGGAAATCTTTTTCTAAAATTTTTGATATATTATATGCATATAGTTATTTTTTTACTTGGTTTATATTTTTTTTTCGTTGTCTGTATTTTAAAAAAAATTCCTCCGCCGTCGAACTGGGCCGGCCCAACAGGCCAAGCCCAACCCAGCGCGCCGCTCCTCTCCTTCCCGAGTGGGAATCCCGCTCGGGCACGCCGTCGCGCCGCCATGGGAGGTCGTGCCGCCTCCGGCCTCCTCCTCTGCCCCTCGCCCACGCCACTACCTCGCCTCCGCCGCCCTTAAATAGCGCGCCCGGCCCCGCCTCCCCTCCTCTCTCTCCCCCGCATCTCACCGAGCCGCCGGAGCCCGCAGCCGCCGCCGACGTTGTCAACCGCCGCCGCCGCCACTGCTCTGCGCCACCGCCGCCGCCGCACTCCGCCCGCTCCTCCACCTCGCGCGCCACCGCCGCCACCTTGCCGCCTCGCCCCTCGTCGCGAAGCCGCGCCAGGCCGGAGTTCGCCGTTGCCGCTGCCTCGCCTCGCCGGAGAATGCCGCCGCCGCCGCCAGTTTCCCTCACCCGAACAGGATAACCCGAAAAAAAACCGCCGGTTTTTATTTATTTATTTAAAGTTCGGTTTCTGTTTCGTTTAGATCGGTTTAATGTTTAGGTTTAGCTAATAGAGCGAGCGTTCACCTGATTCATTTTATTAGTTAACGTTTTCATTCTTTAGTTCTCTATAGCGAACGTTCGTTCGATAGGATTTTTCTTTTTATTTTAGTTTTCCGCCAGGGACCCGTTTGTGAATATTTTCTTCACAGGTTAGTCCCTGTACTTCAATCGGTCACAACTTTCCGCTCGTTTGTCCAAATCCAACGAAACCAACGCTCACTTCTTCGTTATGAACCCCTCTATCCAGTAAAAGAACTTGAATATGTTTTTGAAAAGTTAAAATTTGAATTCAAACAGTTTTGTATTTGAACTTCGTTTGATCATAACATGAGTTTTATAACTCCGTTTGAGTTGATTCTTTTTGCAAATTAAAGCTCTTGACCTAAACTTTCTGATAAGGCCATATTCACATAATTTTGGTACTGTTAGAAATTGTCTTATGTTGCAAGAGTATTTGCTTGGTTTTGATGTTTTCTGAGTTGTCTTCTTCGTTCTTTCCGATCTTTCGAGTGATTGCTTATGTGTGGTTACCATTGTTTGCTTATGCTAGATTGACCGGAGTATGACGAGTAGAACTATCAAGAGTTTTGAGTGCGAATCATCTTCATCAACAGTACAGGCAAGTTCACACTTTGATCATATCCCTTTATTACCCAGTTTTTATGCATTAGTTTCAACCCTCATACATTGCATGAGTAGGATTGATAACATGTGGGTATTGGGAAGTAGTTGATTAGGTAGGAACCTATTGTCCTACATTCAAACCTTGGGAGTTACTATTACGTTATGCTTATGTTGCCATGCTATGCTCGTAGACGTGGATTGGGTTTGAGTGTATTCCATGACAGTTGTGAGATTGTTTACTTAATGGTTCAACTTAAGGTGGCTACTTTAATACACATCTGGGTGGATTGGTTGCGGGCACCTGGAGAATCCAGTGTTGTCCTAAGATATCACGGAGGATGTAACGCCCACGATGCGGCTATATCTCCCACGTGTCGAGGCACGACTTGGAGGCATAACCGCATGGTGGTTTTGTCGCAAGAAGGGTCATCTTCACACAGTCCCATGTAATGAACAAGAATGGGATAAAGAGTTGGCTTACAGTCGCCACTTCACACAATACATAAATTAAACATACATCATTCAGAGTACAATCAAGGTCCGACTATGGAACCAAAATGAAAGAAGACAACCTCAAATGCTAGATCCCCGATCGTCCCAACTGGGCTCCACTACTGATCATCAGGAAACGAAACATAGTAACGACCAAGTTCCTCGTCGAACTCCCACTTGAGCTCGGTTGCGTCACCTGCACTGGTATCGTCGGCACCTGCAACTGTTTTGGTAGAATCTGTGAGTCACGAGGACTCAGCAATCTCACACCCGTGAGATCAAGACTATTTAAGCTTATAGGAAGGATGGGGTAATGAGGTGGAGTTGCAGCAAGCACTAAGCATATATGGTGGCTAACATACGCAAATAAGAGCGAGAAGAGGAGCAACGCAACGGTCGCGAAACTAGAAGTGATCAAGAAGTGATCCTGAAACTGCTTACGTTCACACATAACCCAAACCGTGTTCAATTCCTGGACTCCGCCGAAAACAGACCATCACGGCTACACACGCGGTTGATGTATTTTAATTAAGTCAACTATCAAGTTCTCTACAACCGGACATTAACAAATTCCCATCTGCCACATAACCGCGGGCACGGCTTTCGAAAGATAATACCCTACAAGGGTGTCCCAACTTAGCCCATCATAAGCTCTCACGGTCAATGAAGGATATTCCTTCTCCCGGGAAGACCCGATCAGTCTCGGAATCCCGGTTTACAAGACATTTCGACAATGGTAAAACAAGACCAGCAAAGCCTCCCGAATGTGCCGACAAATCCCGATAGGTGCTGCACATATCTCGTTCTTAGGGCACACCGGATTGTCCAAACTTCCGACAGGCCAGCCCAGAGTTACCCCTGGTGACCACCGGCGGCTGACAAGTTGGACCAACACTCCGAGGAGCACTGGCCCGGGGGTTTAAAATAAAGATGACCCTCGAGCTCGCGAAAACCCGAGGGAAAAAGGCTTAGGTGGCAAATGGTAAAACCAAGGTTGGGGCTTGCTGGAGGAGTTTTATTCAAAGCGAACTGTCAAGGGGGTCCCATAAATCACCCAACCGCGTAAGGAACGCAAAATCAAGGAACATAACACCGGTATGACGGAAACTAGGGCGGCAAGAGTGGAACAAAACACCAGGCATAAGGCCGAGCCTTCCACCCTTTACCAAGTATATAGATGCATTAATTAAATAAGAGATATTGTGATATCCCAAAATATCCATGTTCCAACATGGAACCAACTTCATCTTCACCTGCAACTAGCAACACTATAAGAAGGGCTGAGCAAAAGCAGTAACTTAGCCAAACAACGGTTTGCTAGGAAAGGATGGTTAGAGGCTTGACATGGCAATATAGGAGGCATGATAAACAAGTGGTAGGTAGCGCAAGCATAGCGATAGAGCGAACAACTAGCAAAGCAAAGATAGAAGTGATATCGAGGGTATGGTCATCTTGCCTGCAAAGTTCTCAGAGTTGTCGAAAGCTTGATCCTCGTTAGCGTACTCAACAGGTTCCTCGTTCACATACTCGTCTCCCGGCTCTACCCAAAGCAAGAACAAAAGCAATGGAACCACGATCAATCACGGTGCAATGCACAAGCAACATGATGCAATACATGGCATGATATGCGAGATGTGATAGGCAATGCATATGCGTGCTCCGGAAGGGAAAAGATGAACAAGGCATCAACTTGGCAAACCAAGTATGCCGCTGGAAAGATGAGATGATTTCGGTTGAAATCGATATAAGGATCACCGGAATCGGATGCACGGTTTGCAAATGACAAGCAAAACAAGGATGGCACAATTATGCGATTAACAGCACGATGCCAGTTAGTATGCAACAAGAAGCTAACCTACTGCACTCCAACATGACAACAAAGCACATGGCAGTGATCTACAAGAGATGCATGACAAAAGATGAACACTGAGCTACGGCCAGATCACACAATAACAGGTTTAAACAAGCATGGCAAAAGTGCAAAAGTTATCAGCATCATAGACTTGGTGAAAATACTATCATGCCAGAAATAACATCAGGAAGCCATGTTTAGAGCAATCAAACAACATGCTACAGGAACTTATCAAAGCAAATCAAGGCATGGCATGAATCTACTAAATTCATAGAACAAAAGTCCCTTACTGATCATGAGCCAAAAAGGCACAGAAGATATGATGGCACCCATATAAACATAGCAAGTTTTATTAACAGTTTCAGACTTAGCAGAAAAATAGAGCATGGCATAAACAGAATTATGAAGGCATCTTTGCGAGCTCGATTCACTCATCACAAATCATTGCATGACAAAACAAGCATACCAACAACAATATGGCATGTTCTTGAAGCTAACCATGGCAAGAACAAGTCCATAGCATGCAAGGATCACTAGCAACAACCATGGCAAATTGATTAATATGTAAACAATCTGCCAGGAACATTTTATTGCAAAAGTAGAGCAAGATTGGGACATGCTAGGGCACTCCATAATTGCAAACATGGGCATGGATGGGTAGAGCATAACCATATGTTCAAAACATCCTTGGAAGTCTTCTTTCGTTTAGGGTGAAGTAAGACCAAGCTCATGAGCATATTATCCTAGGTCGTAACAAATTAGTTGATAGTGATAGGATCCCTTTTTTGGCATCCCCATGTCCCCCCTGTGGTGTGGCGGCATGGGGATGTCAAAAGGAAAGGGATGGAGTTTTTCTCGCTTTTGGCGTAGATGGCCTGCCTTTGGGAGGCCCGCGCGACGGGCTATTAGCTTACTGAAGTATCTCAAAATTAGCATGGATCTCACTGTAGCATCAAGTTTACATGGCATCAAAATAACAGCAGGAAAAGGACTTGGCAAAATCCAAAGTCCCTGAGAAACAGCAACATCACGAAGCCTAGTTTGCATGCTTGTGCTAGTCACCACATAGATCACAAAAATACATGGAAAGCACCTCTGTACAGATGGCATGACATAGTTCAAAACACATGTAGAGCTCATGCTTATAAGATGCACACATCAAATGCAACAAACATGACAAATCATCATATTCTGATAAGTAACAGCAGTAAACATTTTATAGCACTCTTGGATTAGAGATTTGAGCACCCAGATGAACTCAAACAAGCATGGCACAATGGAACAAAATGAAGAGAATCTCGTGATGAACACTTTGATATATCATGCACGCAAAACGGAGCAGTATGCAAGGAGATATGATGTGATGAACAGGGCATGAAAATATCAGGGATTTCGGGGGTCAACCTCGTTTTTCATATCTGGATCTGGTGCGTGGTTCGAGGTTCACCGGACTAGTCGCCGGAGTTGGAGAGGGAGAGGGCGGCCGGAAGTCGGGGCGAGGCGGCGGGCGACGGGGCGGCGGCGGCCGGCGGGCGACGGGGCGGCGGCGGCCGGCGGAGCCCGGGTGGCGGCGCTCACCGGCGCAGCGGAGAGGGGCGACGGGCGGCGGCCGGACCGGAGCTGGACGGCGGCGGGTTGGCGGAGGCGGCGGCCGGCGGCGACCGCGGGCGCAGGAGGCGGCTCGTTATGTGCAGAGGGAGGCGCGGGGCGACTCGAGCGGCGCGGACGGGCCGGGTGGGCCCCGCCTGGGCCCCGGCGAGCCGGTGCGCGGCGGCGCGGGGAAGTGGGCGCGGCGGCTGGCGAATCCGGAGCCGACACGTGGCGGCGGAGTGGGCGACGGACACGTCCGTCGTTGGGTTTTTTCGTCCGGCGGCGCGAGGGGAGCGGGGCTAGGGTTTGGACTGCGAGAATTGGACGGGGATCACATATTTATAGGCAGAGGGAGCTAGGAGACTCCAAATGAGGAGTGGTTTTCGCCCACACGATCGTGATCCAACGACGGAGAGCATGGAGGAGGTTTAGGTGGGTTATTGGGCTGTTTTGGAGGGGTGTTGGGCTGCAACACACAAGAGGCCTTTGCGGTTACCCGGTTAACCGTTGGAGCATCAAACGGCCTCCAAATGGAACGAAACTTGACAGGTGGTCTACCGGTGGTGTACCAAGGCCACTTGGCAAACCTCGGTCCATTCCGAGAACGTTTAACACCCGCTCACGAAAAGAGACAAGAGGGGTGCGCCGGTGCATGTTGGAGTGTCGGATTGCAAAACGGACAACGGGGAAAATGCTCGGATGCATGAGACGAACACGTATGCAAATGCGATGCACATGATGACATGATATGAAATGCATGACAATAACAAAATGCAAAATGAATACAAAAACCCAACCGTGGAGGGAATATCATAACACATAGACGAAAATGGCAAGAGTTGGAGTTACAAATATGGAAAGTCACATCCGGGGTGTTACAACACTCCACCACTACAAGAGGATCTCGTCCCGAGATCTAGGACTGAAAGAACTCCGGATATTCGGAACGGAGGTGATCCTCGCGCTCCTAGGTGGCTTCTCGGTCGGAATGGTGTGACAACTTCACTTTCAGGAATTTGATAGACTTGTTGCGAGTCTTGCGCTCAGTCTCTTCGAGAATAGCAATGGGGTGCTCATGATAACACAGATATTCTTGGAGGTCAATATCTTCGAAGTTGATGGTACGCTCAGGCGTCTTGAAGCACTTGCGAAGCTGTGACACGTGGAACACATCGTGCACGTTCGCGAAGTTGGAGGGAAGCTCAAGATGATAGGCGAGGTCGCTTCTTTTGCCAATGATCTTGAAGGGACCCATGTATCTAGGGGCAAGCTTCCCTTTGATACCGAAGCGATGGGTGCCTTTCATTGGAGAGACACGGAGGTAGACATGGTCTCCGATTTCAAAAGCCACATCACGGTGCTTGTCATCATAATAGCTCTTCTGGCGCGATTGCGCGGCTTTGAGATTCTCACGAATGACTTTGCGCATTTCTTCGGCTTCTGTGATCAAGTCGTTGCCGAGAAATTGGCGTTCACCAGTCTCGGACCAATTGAGAGGAGTACGGCACTTTCTGCCATAGAGAATCTCGAATGGGGCCTTGCCCGAACTCGCTTGGAAGTTGTAGTTGTAGGAGAACTCGGCATATGGAAGACAATCTTCCCACTTCATGCCAAAGGAAATGACACAAGCCTTGAGCATATCTTCAAGGATTTGATTGACTCGCTCGACTTGGCCACTAGTTTGAGGATGGAAAGCTGTGCTGAAGCGAATGTTGGTGCCCATGGCCTTCTGGAAGGAGTCCCAGAATTTAGAAGTGAAGATGCTTCCACGATCTGAAGAAATCAATTGTGGAATGCCATGCAAGGAGACAATCCTGGAGGTGTATAGCTCTGCCAACTAAGCTGCTATGATAGATTCTTTGATAGGAAGAAAATGAGCCACTTTTGTAAGCTTGTCGATGACAATGAAGATAGCATCATTTCCGCGCTTGGACTTGGGAAATCCAGTCACGAAGTCCATTTCGATATGATCAAACTTCCATTCTGGAATATCAAGAGGTTGGAGGAGACCAGCTGGTCGTTGGTGTTCTGCTTTCACCCTTCGACAGACATCACATTCGTTCACGAATTGAGCGATTTCTCGCTTCATTCAAGTCCACCAATACGACTGCTTGAGGTCATGGTACATCTTCGTACTTCCAGGATGAATGGAAAGAAGAGAATTGTGCTCTTCATTCATTATGACCTTCCTTAGATCACCTTTGGGAACCACAATCCGGTCCTCGAAGAATAAAGTGTCTCGGTCATCAATGCGATAGCACTTGTATTTGGAAAGACCCTTGTCAATACCATGTTTCACCTTCTTCACCATGGTATCCAGGAGTTGTGCCTCACGAATTTGATCTTCCAAAGTAGGAGAGACTAGGAGGTTGGCAAGAAAGCCTTGAGGAACAACTTGGAGATTCAGTTTGAGGAAAGCTTCGCAAAGGTCCGGTTGGAAGGGCTTGAGGTTTAAGCTGCTGCAATAAGCCTTCCTGCTCAAAGCATCCGCAATGACGTTGGCCTTGCCTGGAGTAATACTCGGATTGTACTCTTGAATCATTTCGACCCATCAAGTTTGTCTGAGGTTGAGGTTGGGCTGAGTGAAGATGTACTTGAGACTCTTGTGATCGGTGAATATGTCCACTTTCCTTCCCAACAAGAGATGTCTCCATGTTATTAATGCATGGACAACTGCCGCCAACTCAAGATCGTGAGTGGGATAGTTCTTTTCGTTGGGCTTCAACTGACGAGAGGTATAGGCCACAACTTTCTTCTCTTGCATTAACACAGCACCAAGACCTTGAAGAGAAGCATCACAGAAAACTTCGAATGGCTTGGATTCATCAGGAGGAGTTAAGACAGGAGCTGTGACTAGTTTCTCCTTGAGAGTGTTGAAAGCAACGTCACACTCAGGAGTCCAGACATACTTCACATGCTTCTGGAGGAGGTTGGAAAGAGGCTTTGCAATCTTTGAGCAATTCTCAACGAATCTTCGGCAATAGCTTGCAAGACCAAGGAAACTGCGGAGCTGCTTGACATTCTGAGGAGGTTCCCAATTCACAATTGCAGACACCTTCTCGGGATTAACAGCGATGCTCTTGGCGGAGATGATGTGACCAAGGTAAAGAACTTCATCAAGCCAAAACTCACATTTGGAAAACTTCGCATAGAATTGATACTCTCTGAGCTTGTCGAGCACCAATCGCAAATGTTTGGCATGGTCCTTCTTATTCTTGGAGAAGACCAAGATATCATCGAGATACACCAGCACGAATTCATTGGTGTAGGGGTTGAAGATGAAGTTCATCATTCGAGAGAATGTTGGAGGATCATTGACAAGGCCGAAAGACATGACAGTATATTCATAAGAACCAAAGCTTGTTCTGAAAGCTGTCTTGGGAATATCTTCTTCACGGATGCGAATCTGATGATAACCCATATGAAGGTCAAGCTTGGAGAACACCTTTGCACCTTTAAGTTGCTCGAATAGCTCATTGATGTTGGGAAGTGGATACTTGTTCTTGATTGTCTTCTTGTTCAATGGACGGTAGTCGACACAAAGTCGGTCCGTGCCATCCTTCTTCTGGACAAAAAGAACTCCACAACCCCATGGAGATGAACTCGGTCTGATCAAACCCAGACGCTCTTGTTCATCAAGCTGTTTCTTCAATTCCTTCAGCTCCTTGGGTCCAAGCTTGTAAGGACGCTTGCAAACGGGTTCAGTGCCAGGCTCAAGATCGATAACGAACTCGACTGGCCGGTGAGGAGGCATACCCGGAAGCTCTTCTGGAAAGACATCTTGGTACTCACAAACGACTGGAATCTGAGAGATTGCATCTAACTCGCCCTTCTCATTGAGAGAGAATAACCGAATGGTTTCGTCACGAGCGGCATAGATGATCACATCCTCAGAAGAGTGTGTCAATTGAATCTCCCTGGCAGCAGAATCAAGTTGAGCTTTGTGCTTAGAAAGCCAGTCCATCCCGAGAATTAGATCGATATCACAGTCGCCAAGAACAATAGGTTTAGCCAGAAATTTATAGTCCCCCATCTTGATAGAAACATCCGGAACCATGTAGCTTGCGTTCATGCATTTGCACGGAGAGACAACTGCTAACGGTCTAGGCAATTCTTGGAAAGGCAACTCATGCTTAGATGCGAATGGTCTTGAGATGAAACTAAGCGATGCACCAGTGTCAAAAAGAACTTTTGCAGGAAAGTCGTTAACAGGAAGATTACCCATTATCACTTCAGTAGATTCCTCCGCTTGAGCTGCATTCATTATGTTGACCTTTGCAAACTTGGAATTATGCTTGACAACTGCATTGCTTGCTGAACGAACAGGAGGAGGAGGCGGAAGGCGCCTTTGGTTGAAGCACTTGTTCGCATAGTGACCTTTCTGCTGACATTTGTTGCAAGTCACCTCTGAGAGCGGGCGATGATAAGGAGCATTAAACCTTGGAGCTTGATTGTGAGACTTGTTCTGATAGCCAGGGTTGGGTGGGTGGGAAGATCCATGGCCACCTTTGTTCTTCTGCTGGAAAGGCTGACGAAACGGAGGAGGAGGAGGCAACGAGAAGTTATGTTGCTTAGCTGCCACTAATGAGGAAGAAGAAGACTGAACTGCGTCCCTGTCTCTCTTCTTAGAAGCCTCACAATTGAGCTGAGCAGCTTCTTGCTTCAGCGCCAGGTTGTAGAATTCATCATACTTGGTCGGGTCAAAAACCACGAGAGCTAATTGCAGATCTTCTCTAAGGCCACCTCTGAATTGATAAATCATGCTCTTTTCATAAGGGACGTCTTGCTTAGCAAAGCGAGCGAGTTTCTGAAACTGGGTATTGTATTGATACACGGACATGCTGCCTTGCTTGAGATTGCGGAACTCCTCATGCTTGCTCTCAACAACACTTTGTGGAATGTGGTGAGCTTTGAAGTCTCGGCGGAAATCGTCCCAGGTAATCACACGACCTCCTCTGGAATCATTGTATTGTTGACCACTCGGCAGCTTGATCCTTGAGTTGAAAAGAAGCAAACTTGTCGTGGAATAGTCACGGCAGATGTCCTCGTGAAAGGACTTAGTCGTGGAGCCATCGCAACTAGGAAGCTTAAAGGGGTTAAAGCAGGACAAAGGACACGAGGGTTATACTGGTTCGGCCCCTTATGGTGAAGGTAAAAGCCTACTCCAGTTGAGGTGGAATTACTAGGGTTTCGATGACCAGGGAGCGAATCCGCTATGCCTGGCTACCAATTTGATGTTACCCGTCCTGAACCGCCGCTGGGTCGTCCCTTTATATACAGAGGTTAACGCCCAGCGGCTCTCAGAGTCCCGGCCGACTCATAAACAGTGTCCGGCTCGGTCTCTTAACTATTCTTGCCTTACAATTCAAGTCACGCCATTACGGCGGTTTATCACTACGGGCCTTAAGTCGCCTATGGGCTTTAGGCCCTTTACTGAACCGCCATCTTCAAGCTTGATATCGGGCTTCATATGATGAATCGCCATAACGTAACCTGGCCCCTCCTAGGCGGGTTACGCCAGTAGTTATATCCCCAACATTAGGTCCCAGATTGATTTGAACTGGTTCATGCCAATCTTTAATACCTTAAGAAGAAACCTTCTGGCTTCTGTCTGTGCAAAAGTTATAACCCGCCATGACGTCATCTGCCATTAATGCACGCTTTACCCAACGTACTCAACGGATCCTTATCTTAATAACCATCCCAAAAATCAAGGCGTCTCTGTAGTTGGATAATCACGTTTTCGGCCTCCTCGTTTTTTGCGCCCACTTATCATTCTTCCCTTATAAATAAGCATGACCAGGTCTTTTCTCATTCTCCCCCTTTCTATCGTCTTCCTCATCTCGACGCCTCAGAGCCCAAACTCCGCCGCCGCCGTCGACCTTCGCATGCACCAGCCAAGGCCGCTGCATCAACCTGTCCTGACCAGAGAACTGCGACACACCTCCGCTGTTCAGCAGCTCCAGTACGTATTCCTCTTCTCGAATATCAGATCTGCATTAGGGTTTCTGCGTTCTTTCATGTTCTTCATAGTTCATCACGGTTTCTTCGTAGTTCTTCCGCCGCGGTCTCCTTTGATCCAAAAGTGGTACGGAACTCATGCGGTAGTTGTTTTGCGTCCATTTTCAATACTAGCATATCCCTTTTGCCTGTAAAAAGACCTCCTTAGAGCTCACGAACTTATCTATACCAGTTTTTTAGGTCTAGAATATTTTCTTTTCTGAACGACCATTTGATCCAAAATAACAACTGCAACTTGTGAAACTTGTTTGTGCGACACTTAGGCAAAAACTGTATCCATTAGCCATGGCGGCTCTTATCACCGGTTTAAAGAGGCAATGCTCAATGAATAATCCTGATCACTCATAGTGGATTTAAATAATTTAATTGCTACTGTTTCCCATGGCGGCTTAAACAATCTGACACAATTAGCCATATATCATTAGGCCCCTTCGTAAGCCGCCATCTTGAATATGAATTGAAATATTTTCTCTGGCTTAAATTTGAGCCAGAAATTTTTATTTTGTCATAGGCTTCCATCCTTCATAATGCCTCCCAAGGCTCCCAAAGCACCCGTCACATGCAACTGGGTTAGATCCACCGTCACTGATAGCATTTTAAACGATTTTGTGAAGACTGGTCATCTGCCAAAGAAAGAGATCATGTCTTATCGTGCTCCTGACCCGTCAGAAGAAAGGCCTCAACCCAAGGATGGGGAAGTTGTCATTTTTACTGATCACATGAACCGGGGCTTTGCTCCACCCGGCTCAAAAAAATTCAGAGACGTCTTGCACTTTTTTGACCTGCGACCTCAAGACATCGGACTCAATTCCGTGTCAAACATCTGCAATTTCCAAGTATTCTGTGAGGTGTACCTTGGAGAACAACCCATCTTACTACTCTTTAGAGAGTTATTTTATCTGAACCGTCAAAACGAATGTGCCCACGGGCCCAGCTTGGAGCTTGGCGGAATCTCAATCCAGTGACGTAGAGACTGTCTCTTCCCTTATGCCGAGCCGCCAAGTCACCCTAAAGATTGGAACCAGGCATGGTTCTACTGTCAAGACACTTCTCCGGCTAATGAGAACCCTTTGCCCGGCTTTCGTGCCCTGCGTCTGGAGTCAACTCACCCCTTAACAGATAAATTATCTCTGGCTGAACGTCAAACACTTGCCCCCACCATAAACAAGATCAAAGCTCTTGTGGGGAGCGGCCTAAACGGCATTGACTTGGTCCGGGTTTGGATTGCCTGGCGGGTGATTCCTTTGAGCCGCCACCCCGGCTTGATGTGCGATTACACAGGCCAGAAAAATGATCCTCTATGGCACAGTCCTGACGACTTACCTGAGGATGTCGTTGATGACATGACCAAGTCTCTTCTGAACGAGAGCCTGGCAGATTGCGGGAAAGCGGGCTTAAGTCCTTTCTGCAAGGCTAACCCGGCTCCAGCGGTAAACCATTAACTTGAGCATCTTACTTTCCACTTTGATAATTTCATCTTTACTCAAAAACTCTTGCTATATTTTACAGGCTGATGATAAATTCTAGAAGGTCAAGTATGACCATGAGGCTGCAAAGAAAGCCAGAAAGGCCAAGAAAGCCGCCAGGAAAGCCGCTGGCCGTAAGAAGGGGAACAAACCTAGCGCCTCGGATATGTTTCATCTGGACGATACCTCCGAGTCAGAGGTAACTCTTGACTCTTTAGGCTCCTTCTTTAACCATCTTATTAACACTGATTATCAGCAGGAGGATACAGGAGCAAGTCATGCAGTAATTGAAGAGGTAACTATAATTTCCTCCGACTCCGAGCCTTTGCCGAGACAGAAAGTCGGAAGGGTAACCCGGAAAGTAAGATTTTCACATCCTTTAGCTTATCAAGATCCTCAATTTCTTTTGAAACGACAGATTCATGAGAGTCGGAGGCAGACCCGGACCAGTAAAGATGCGGACCTCTCCTCCGGCTTACCCGATGTAACCAGGAAACGCCGGACTGAGGTTATCTCCGATTTATATTCTTTGTACCCTTTGGTGGGTTTCACTCGTCAACCACTCAATTCTTCTGACTCAAACTACCAGGGAACTTCACCTTCCTCCGGCGAATCAATGCAGTCCAGCATGCCGGCTTTCAAAACCGCTCCAGGGTAATGATAATTTGTTTATCTTGTGCTGATCTTACTCATGCTTTCGTACTAACCCTTTAATTTTCAGTGTACAAGTAAAGCCCAGCAAGAGGACGAAGAGAAGTAAGCCGGCCGAAGAGCCAATCTTTGCTGAACTGGAGCTCAGAACGGCTACTCCTAATACTTCCGCTCATGAGCCGCCGCCTGAACCAGCCCATGATACTCGAACTCTCACCACTGATCCGTCCGTCGAACAAGATATGGAAGGTTCTGAGAACCCGGAGAACCCTAGCCCGGCCAAAGCAGATGACCCGGACGTCGAAATCATCTGGACTGACTTTGTTGAACCAGGGAGACCCACCGCGCTGGTCAAGTGCTCCGCCAAAGAAGAACTTCTAGAACGCCGCAAAACCCGGCTGGATGTCACTGATTATGCTCATCTGAGTATTGGAGAAATCGTCTCTGGTTATGTAAACCAAGTGCACAATAGCCGGGATCTGGAAATTGATATGGTGAAACAAATACACCAAAAATCTGAGGTATAACTCTTGTTGCTTGTTCCTTAGTTATCCTTACTATGCCAGCCCAAGTCAATTACTTATGATGAAATATGTTGTAGACTTAACACCAGCTTAGTAATCACTACAAGAAAACCGGCTTATCCGGTAGCAACCAAGGGCCGGCTCAGACAGCATATTTGAACCGGTCTTCACCGTATTTTAACAAAGTACTTGAACAGCAATATGCATTAGCCCCCAAGTGCCAAGTACCTTTGCCAGCAAAGTGCTTGGGACTTATTTCCATGAACCGCCACTGTAAATAGAGTTCTTCAGCATACATTAGCCCCCAAGTGCCAAGTATCTTTTCTTGCAAAGTGCTTGGGACTTAATGTTGCATTATGATAACCTAACTGTAACCCGGAATTTATACAGGCCGCTATCATTCAATTTGAATCGGAGATCTCTGAGCTGAAGACTCGCCTGAAAACTCAAGAGAGTGGGACCCAAAAGGCCAATTCCAAGTTTGAATTTAGTGTATCCGAACAAGAAAAACTGAAAAAGAAGTTTGAAGCCGAGAGAAAAGCCTGGGCTGATGAAAAGGTTGTTTTGCTCCACCGGGCTGAACAAGCGGAGGCCATTCTTGCAGAAACAACCGCCGAGTTATCCGGCTTAAAACGCCATGTATCTCAGATGGTCTCAGCAATCTTTGGTGAGTTACTCTGTAAGTGTTAGCTAGCTTAAATCTTTTTCAACAAGCATCTCAATTGTCATCGGCTCACCTGACCTTGTAATGCAGGCCCCAGGAGTTCCAATCTCAACCAAAACATGCAGACAAAGCTGAAGGCTGTTTATACCCTGGTGGAACAACTCTACACCAGGTCACAACGTGCCTTAGCCGTCGTGGCTCTGTCAAATGAAGTTCCCACTCGTCTGGCAGATGTGCTAAGGCGGCTTGCCGTGCTACCTCAACGATTCCAGGAATTGAGACGAGCTTCTGCAAGAGCCGGAGCCATAGCCTCTTTAAGCCGGGCCAAGGCGTTGCTACCGGAGCTAGACCCGGCCGACATCGCCCTTGGGTATCCCAGTTTGAAGGACGGCACCCCCTTTGACCAGAAGGATTTCGCCACTTGCGTGAAGGACATACGCCCTGTGGCCACTCTGATCGGTAATGACACGGATCTTACCAAATACCAACCAGGTTATGACGCCGAGAATCCGAGAATTCCAACACCACGTTATGAAGCAATCAGCCTGATCCCTCCCACTCGTAAGCATACCTTCGCCCCTGACGTTGATCCGGCCGGGTTAATTGATGATGAAGCTGAATTTGAAGCCTTTAGTGGCATTGACTAGAAATCATCAACCTTCCAGGACAGGGAAACAGACGGAGGAGCGGAAAGGGATGAACCGGAAGCTTCAGCCCAACAACACCTTTGATCCCTCAGGCGGCTCATATTTATGTCTTGATAAAAAACAATGCTTCACTATTTGGACTCGGGGAGTCATGTAATAGAGTAGGAAAACACTTATTTTTGTCGTGCCATCGCGCACTTGTGTGGCGCTCAACACTGTTTAAGCCGCCATCTTATATTCCCCCGTTTTATGCTGATCCTCTTCTTTCCTTACGTTTAAAGAGCTGCCTTTAACTGTCCTGCATAGAGAACAAATTACAAGTCCCTTGGCGGCTTACCGCATAGAGGGTCATATATTTTACATATAACCCGGAGTATGAATCAAAATCATAAAAAACTGGTTCTCAATTATATCCTTGAGACAACCATAACAGCATACCTGTGACCCTTTGATTACACTTCCGGTTTATGTGACCCGAACAATGAGGGTGAGAACCCAACTCTGTAATACGATGTTTATTATATGTGATCATCTTTATTGATCAAGGTTAAGCTGTTGAAATAGGAACCACCCTTGAACACTTTACACATGATCAAAAGAACTTCCAGTAAAATCCAAAAACTTGTTTGCAAAAAGAGACTTCAAAAATTTGGAGGCTTCTGATTCGAATACGACCAGAAAACCGTCCCAAAGGGGTTAAGCTAAGATTCGAATACGATCATATAGCCCCAGTGGCTTTGGCGTTGCCAATCAAGAGGGTACCGACAGCTATGTCCTCTTTGGTTCGAATACGACCTATGTTTGAGCAGGAAGCCCCCAAATGACCTGGAGAGTTGTTTAACGACGCTGATTCGAATACGATCCACGTCGGTTCCCAAAGGGGGTTGAGCTATGATTCAAATATGACCAAGAAACTCCCCAGTGAGCTCGGTAGTGTGCTGATCAAAAGGGTATCGACAGCTATGTTCTCTTTGGTTCGATTACGACCTATGTTTGAACAGGAAGCCCCCTAGTGATCATAATATTTAACGGCTAGATTCGAATACGATCGTAAGCCGGATCAGCCCCCAAGTGATCATGTGGTATCATAATGAGAATAACAATGACACATTTACCTTTGAGGGGAAAAAGGACAGAGGTCCTGCTTTATTATTTATCATAATATATACATTGTCACAGAAGTATGTACATTATGAGAGCCGGTGGCTCAAGTGTAATAAGGCCGAAGATGAGCGATATTCCACGGCCGGCGGGTCTCCTCCTCCGACTTACGTGAATCTTTGTGTTCTCGAACATCGATGAGGTAGTATGACCCGTTGTGCAAGTTCTTGCTGACCACAAAGGGCCCTTCCCAAGGTGGGGATAACTTGTGTGCATCTGTTTGATCCTGGATGAGCCGGAGCACCAAGTCACCTTCCTGAAAGGTTCTGGATTTAACCCGGCGGCTATGATAGCGGCGCAGGTCTTGTTGGTAAATCACCGAGCGAGCTGCTGCTACGTCATGATGTTCGTCCAACAAGTCAAGAGCCTCCTGACGCGCTTGTTCATTGTCCGCCTCAACATAAGCCGCCACACGAGGCGAGTCATGACGGATGTCGCTAAGGAGAACCGCCTCGGCTCCGTAAACCATGAAGAAAGGCGTGTAACCCATAGACCTATTAGGAGTAGTATTAATGCTCCATATCACAGAGGGTAATTCCTCCACCCAACAACCAGGCGTCCGCTGCAGAGGGACCAAAAGTCGGGGCTTGATGCCTTTCAAGATTTCCTGATTGGCTCTCTCAGCTTGGCCATTGGATTGGGGGTGAGCCACCGATGAAACATCAAGCCGAATATGCTCCCGTTGACAAAATTCTTCCATGGCTCCTTTAGACAGATTGGTACCATTGTCAGTTATAATGCTGTGTGGAAAACCAAAGAGAAGTATCACCTTTTTCATGAACTGAACCGCCGTGGCTGCATCACACCTACTAACTGGCTCTGCCTCAACCCACTTTGTGAACTTGTGAACCGCCACCAAAAGGTGGGTCTTCTTATCCTTGGACCTTTTGAAAGGCCCAACCATATCAAGCCCCCAGACTACAAACGGCCAAGTGATTGGAATCATCCTCAACTCTTGAGCCGGCACGTGAGCCCGTCTTGAGAACTTCTTGACCTTCCTTAGGGGAAACACAATGCTGAAAAGCCCCAGTGACACTGCGATGATGCAACTCGCCATTGGCAATTATCATTGACTTAGACCGCGGGGTTATTTGTCTGGCCAATTTCATCCTCAGGAAATTCTTCCCGGGTCATGTAAGCCAAGTATGGCACTGTCCAATCTGGAATGACGTGAAGAGCCGCCACCAACTGTGCTTCTGGGTCAGGAACAGCCAAGTCTTCCTCTGTAGGTAACTTGACAGAAGGGTTATGCAGAATATCCAAGAAAGTATTAGGCGGCACCGGCTTTCACTGAGAGCCCAGCGGCTTAAGGCATCAGCCGCCTCATTCTTTCTGCGGTCAATGTGCTCCACTTGGTAACCCTGAAAATGCCCGGCAATGGCATCAACTTCACGGCGATAAGCCGCCATGAGGGGGTCCTTGGAGTCCCACTTGCCTGATACTTGTTGAGCCACCAAATCTGAGTCACCAAAGCACCTTACCTGGCTCAAGCTCATCTCCTTAGCCATCCGAAGACCATGGAGCAAGGCCTCGTACTCAGCTACATTGTTAGTACAGGGAAACATCAACCGTAACACATATCAAAATTTGTCACCTCGAGGGGAAGCTAACACGACTCCAGCCCCCGAGCCCTCCAATTGCCTGGACCCGTCGAAGTGAATAGTCTAGTATGTGTTATCCGGTTTCCCTTCAGGCATCTGTAGCTCTGTCCAATCGTTGATGAAATCTACCAATGCTTGAGATTTGATAGCAGTACGTGGCACATACTTTAGACCATGAGGCCCAAGTTCAATGGCCCACTTCGCGACTCTTCCTGTGGCTTCTCTGTTTTGGATGATATCTCCTAAAGGAGCAGAACTAACCACAATGATAGGGTGGCCCTGGAAATATTGCTTAAGCTTCCGGCTTGCCATGAATACCCCATAAACAAGCTTCTGCCAATGTGGATACCATTGCTTGGACTCAACAAGTACTTCGCTGACGTAGTAAACCGGCCGCTGAACCGGATGTTCCTTACCCGCCTCGTTGTTCTCCACCACGATGGCCACACTGACGGCTCGTGTGTTAGCGGCTACATACAATAATAAGGGCTCCTTATCAACAGGAGCAGCAAGAACCGGCGGTTCAGCTAACTGTCTTTTCAAATCCTCAAAGGCGGCATTGGCAGCATCACTCCAGACAAAGTCATCTGTTTTCTTCATCATCTGATACAGCGGTATGGCCTTTTCGCCCAACCGGCTTATAAACCGACTTAAAGCAGCGATCCGACCCGCCAGACGCTAGACGTCATTTATACACGCCGGCTTAGCCAGAGAGGTGATTGCCTTGATCTTCTCCGGGTTAGCTTCAATTCCTCTATGAGAAACCAGAAAACCCAAGAGCTTGCCTGCAGGAACACCAAAAACACACTTGGCCGGGTTAAGCATCATCTTGTAGACCCGGAGATTACCAAAGGTCTCCCTCAGATCGTCTATCAAGGTCTCCTTCTCTCTGGATTTTACCACAATATCATCCACATAGGCATGAACGTTGCGCCCAATCTGATTATGAAGACAATTCTGTACGCACTGCTAGTAAGTCGCCTGGGCGCTCTTGAGCCCAAAAGGCATAGACACATAACAGAAGGCTCCAAAAGGAGTAATGAACGCCGTCTTCTCTTGGTCCTTAACTGCCATTTTGTTCTGATGGTAACCAGAGTAAGCATCCAAAAAACTCAAACACTCACAACCCGTTGTAGCATCAATAATTTGATCAATACGAGGGAGAGCAAAAGGATCAGCCGAACAAGCCTTGTTTAAATCCGTATAATCCACACACATATGCCAGGTGCCGTTCTTCTTGAGCACGAGCACCGGGTTAGCTAGCCATTCTGGATGAAAGACTTCGACGATGAACCCGGCCGCCAAGAGCCAGGCTACTTCCTCACCAATGGCTTTCCGCCTCTCCTCGTTAAACCGCCGGAGAAATTGCTTGACTGGCTTAAATTTTGGATCAATATTAAGAGTGTGCTCAACGAGTTCTCTCGGTACACCCGGCATGTCAGAAGGTTTCCATGCAAAGATGTCCCGGTTCTCACAGATGAACTCGATGAGCGCGCTTTCCTATTTAGGATCCAGATTGGCACTGATGCTGAACTGCTTAGATGAGTCGCCTGGAACAAAGTCAATAAGCTTAGTCTCATCGGCCGACTTAAATTTCATTACCGGCTCATGCTCCGTGGTCGGCTTTTTCAAAGACGTCATGTTTGCCGGGTCAACATTATCCTTGTAAAACTTTAATTCCTGCGTCGCACAAACAGATTCGGCGTAAGCAGCGTCACCTTCCTCACACTCCAGAGCTATCTATCGGCTGCCATGAACCGTAATGGTCCCGTTGTGACCCGGCATCTTGAGCTACAAATATACGTAACACGGCCGTGCCATGAATTTGGCGTAAGCCGGCCGCCCAAATAAAGCATGGTACGGGCTTCTGATCTTGACCACCTCAAAAGTCAGTTTTTCCGCCCTGTAGTTGTACTCATCTCCAAAGGCTACTTCCAGCTCGATCTTACCAACTGGATACGCCGACTTACCGGGCACCACGCCATGGAAAACAGTATTGGACTGGTTGAGGCTTTTATCAGTTAATCCCATACGACGGAAGGTCTCATAATAGAGGATGTTGATGCTACTGCCTCCGTCCATGAGTACCTTAGTGAATTTATACCCACCAACCTGAGGAGCCACCACCAAGGCCAGGTGACCCGGATTATCAACCCGGGGAGGGTGATCTTCCCTACTCCATACAATCGGCTGCTCAGACCATCGCAAGTAACGTGGAACTGCCGGCTCAACAGCGTTCACAGCCCTCTTATGAAGCTTCTGGTCTCGCTTGCACAAACTGGTAGTAAACACATGATACTGTCCACTATTGAGCTGCTTTGGATGGGTCTGGTATCCCCCCTGCTGCTGCTGCTGATTACCCTGGCCAGATTGCTGGTTAAAACCACCTTGATTACCTTGAGAATTCTGAAAATTGGAATTTGAACCGCCGCCCGGGCCATGAAAGCCGCCGCCACCTGAGCCGCCGCCCTGCCCATTGTTACCGTCGAACATGTTGGAATTCTTGAAAGCTTTCATGATCGCGCAGTCTTTCCATAAATGAGTGGTCGGCTTCTCCCTAGAGCCATGCCTTGGACAGGGCTCATTTAACAATTGCTCAAGCGTCGGGCCTGACCCGCCAGACTGGGGAGGTGGTCTCCCCTTACGTCGGTGATTGTTACCCTGCGTGTTGGTGTTAGCCACAAACTCCATACTATCATCAGTCTTACGTTTATTACCTCCTTGACTCACCGGGTTATGCTGAGGGCCCTTGCCGTTGCCATTCTTCTTTCCCTTCCCTGTCTTTTCATCATCAGACGCGGGATCCTTGGTACTATCAGAGTCGGCGTACTTGACCAGAGCCGCCATCAGCGTACCCATATCGTTGCAATCGTGCTTGAGCCGCCCGAGCTTCATCTTCAGGGGCGCAAAACGACAATTTTGCTCCAACATTAAGACTGCAGAGCCGACATCCATCTTATCAGATGAATGTATTATTTCCTTGACCCGGCGTACCCAATGGGTTGTAGACACGCCTTCTTGCTGCTTGCAGCTAGTCAAATCCACAATTGACATAGATTGCTTACATGTATCTTTGAAGTTTTGGATGAACCGGGCTTTCAGCTCTGCCCATGACCCGATGGAATTAGGTGGCAGTCCCTTCAACCAAGTGCGGGCAGTCCCATCCAACATCATGGTGAAGTATTTGGCCATCGCCGCTTCACTGACCTCCAGCAACTCCATAGCCATCTCGTAGCTTTCAATCCATGCTCCGGGCTGTAAATCAGCCATGTAATTAGGTACCTTCCTAGGTCCTTTGAAATCTTTGGGCAGACGTTCGTTACGGAGAGCCGGCACCAGACAAGGGACACCTCCGGTCCTTGTAGCTATGCCTGCCTCGATAGAAGCCGTCGGGTAAACCGGAAAGGGCTGGTAAGCTGTCAGCTGAGCCGCCTGCTTAGCCTCTTGACGTGCTCTATCTTGATCTACCGCGTTAAAGCCTCCATGATGCGCCGGGGCATGCCCACCTGGCAAGTCATGGCACCGGACGTTGCTTGAACCGGCCGCCGAAACCATGTGTCTGCTATAACTCGGGCTCCGGTTTGGATGAGGGGTTGAATGAATCCGGTCCCGGCTATATGAATATGCCTCCTGTTGTGCCAAAGCCGTCTGAAGAAGCTCTCTAACCCGGCGGGTTTCGACCGCCGTTGGAGAATCGCCCTCGACCGGGAGAGCCGCCAGTCGTGCCGCTGCAGCGATCATGTTTTCCAATGGATTAGAATAATGACCCGGTGGTACTGGTCGTATCGAGGTGGGGCAGTATTCACACGAGGACGCCCCATCACTTGCGGCTGAACCAGCGTTCCACCCCGGGTGCTGTGATTTCTGGCGGGTTACTAGGCCCTGCACCGGGCGTGTTGAAGAGGTTTCGAGGATCATAAACCGAAGGGAGCCGAGATTGAGCCTTCTGATGCCTCCTTCTCATGACCTCATTGGATGCATTCTGATCCATTGTGAGCCGGAAAGACTGCGCCTGAATCAGCTGAGTCTGGGCGTCCAGAGCCGCCCGTTCTGCAGCCATCCTGATTCCTTCCGCTGCCAGATCTTCCTTGGCCTGCGCTATATCCAGCTTTAACTGTGCCACTTCTGCATCATGTTGAGCTTGATCCGCTGGGACGATCGTGGCGGTTAACAGGGCAGTCATCTTATCCGTGAGATCCATCAGCACCTGAGCCGGCGAGTGCACAGGGCCTCCTGCCCCAGCGGCGGAGTTTTGAACAGGTTGCGTGCCGGCCATGAAGATTCCAACCCGGCTTGGCGGCTCAAAAGGGTGTGGAATACTGTCGCCATCGGAACAACCCCCGAGCCTGCCGTCTTGAAGTTGATACAACGAGTCCGTCTCACCTGTGGACGATTCACCATCAGAGCAGATGGCCGTCTCATCGCCAGATCTAGATCCTTCAGAGAGTCCTCCGTGGATGCATCCCACAAAAGCACGCTTCAAGGCAGGCAGAGTCCGGGCGGGTCTCGCACGCTGAGCCGTCTCGACGAGGTCGGTGCAGATGTCCGGCTCAGGTCCCGGCTCACCGATCTTGCCAATGAAAACGTGGATTCGCCGAAGGGGACCCGGTACCCGTACTCGATTGAGCTGGCATCGGGGCCCCAGCCTGCATCGTCGATGTAGAGCTTGCCGCGACGACTCTTGGTCATCCGGCCCACAGCGTATCCCTTGAGCCCTTCGAAGCTGCCCTTTAAGAACTCAAATCCACTGTGCGCTGGCCCCATGGTGGGCGCCAACTGTCGTGGAATAGTCAGGGCAGATGTCCTCGTGAAAGGACTTAGTCGTGGAGCCATCGCAACTAGGAAGCTTAAAGGGGTTAAAGCGGGACAAAGGAAACGAGGGTTATACTGGTTCGGCCCCTTACGGTGAATGTAAAAGCCTACTCCAGTTCAGGTGGAATTACTAGGGTTTCGATGACCAGGGAGCGAATCCGCTATGCCTGGCTATCGATTTGATGTTACCCGTCCTGAACCACCGCTGGGTCGTCCCTTTATATACAGAGGTTAACGCCCAGCGGCTCTCAGAGTCCCGACCGCCTCATAAACAGTGTCCGGCTCGGTCTCTTAACTATTCTTGCCTTACAATTCAAGTCATGCCATTACGACGGTTTATCACTACGGGCCTTAAGTCGCCTATGGGCTTTAGGCCCTTTACTGAACCGCCATCTTCAAGCTTGATATTGGGCTTCATATGATGAATCGCCATAACGTAACCCGGCCCCTCCTAGGCGGGTTACGCCAGTAGTTATATCCCCAACAAAACTTGACAAAGTCCTCAGGCTTGACATTGCTACATTCAAAATGCTTGTTGATGTCCACGAGCCAATCATCGGCGTCTGTGGCCTCGGCACAGTAGCTGAAAGACTTCGGCTGATTTGCAAGGAACTGGTTGAGGGTAGCGAAGTGAGGCTGATTGTTGCCTTGGCCTTGATTTCCTTGGTTGCCTTGCCCTTGCGTGCGCTCTTGCAAGAGTTGCAAAATCATCTGGGCATTGGCGTTGGTGGCTGCCATGATAGCTTGCCATGCCTCCGGCGGCGGAGGTGGTGGCGGAGGGTTCGCCTAACTCCCATCATTGCGTTCTGGATTCTGACGCGTTGGCGGAGCCATCCTGAAGAGGGTGACATCCGTTAGCATCTTGATAGACAGATAGACAAGTTGAATCAACGGATAGAAATTGCAACATATAGTCTTCACAATAAACATTCGAACGAGGATGAACGAATGAATTCCATAGTAAATCATCACACTTCCATGAGTTGAGAAGCCACTTAGAAAAAGGTGAGGAATCAACATTAGACTTCGAAGCAACTCGAATACCACAACTCAAAACAAAACAAAGGTTTGGCTTGCAGAATAAGCCGAAACAAACATATGATAGAGATTTCGTCCGAAGTTTTCGTGGTGGGGCCCACACGGGCTCGATCGTACAGCACCATCATGTACAAGGCAGTGCACATGACATACGAAGCATCCCCGAGTCGGCATAGCCAAGGACTCTTTAAGACACTACGAGACCACTGTAAAACCGACCGTGGATAGGCGGACCACTAGACGTCGAACCCCAATCTCATATCATGCATCTGTCGGAAAGATATCCTATGAGCTACTTGAATTCCCACTTATAAACTCCCGAAACTTTCTGGTTATGCAATCAGGTGTTGGGGAAACAGGGGACGCAATATATCTCACCCAAACTAACAATACCTAGATCCAGCTGTATCCATCCTTCAACACATAACCAAGAAACCTTCGGAAATCATTTACCTCAACCTTCGAAAAGCATCCGTTATACGAGTTATGGCAATACTCCCGAACTCCCGCCCTAGTACTGGGTGGCGTCGAGGTGATCTCACCAACAACTGCATAAAAGAGATTTTCGATGTCGGCGAAACTCAGGTATTCCAGAACTGCAACGATAATATTGTGATGACAACACCTCGGAGCTCAACTCCCCGGGACACTGCCATAACCCCTAAATGTCAGGAGGCACCAAGAACAATGTTCTCGTCACAAAACCATCGGAGATTCCAAGATACCCACGTGATCCTAAATTTTTTTAGTGAAATTTGAGGAGAGGAAAGTCAAAACTTCTACGTCAGGGGGCCTCACCAGAGCGACGAAGGGATTGAGGAGTAAAAAGAATCCTACTCTCCGATATATATAATCCTAAGACTCAAAACATTTTTTCTTTCTAGACTCAACAACGCCAGTGATTCGATCAAGCAGGTGGCTCCTAAGTCGGGGATGGCTCTGATACCAACTTGTAACGCCCACGATGCCGCTATATCTCCCATGTGTCGAGGCACGACTTGGAGGCATAACCGCATGGTGGTTTTGACGCAAGAAGGGTCATCTTCACACAATCCCATGTAATGAACAAGAATGGGATAAAGAGTTGGCTTACAGTCGCCACTTCACACAATACATAAATTAAACATACATCATTCAGAGTACAATCAAGGTCCGACTACGGAACCAAAATGAAAGAAGACAACCCCAAATGCTAGATCCCCGATCGTCCCAACTGGGCTCCACTACTGATCATCAGGAAACGAAACATAGTAACGACCAAGTTCCTCATCGAACTCCCACTTGAGCTCGGTTGTGTCACCTGCACTGGTATCGTCGGCACCTGCAACTGTTTTGGTAGAATCTGTGAGTCACGAGGACTCAGCAATCTCACACCCGCGAGATCAAGACTATTTAAGCTTATAGGAAGGATGGGGTAATGAGGTGGAGCTGCAGAAAGCACTAAGCATATATGGTGGCTAACATACGCAAATAAGAGCGAGAAGAGGAGCAACGCAACGGTCGCGAAACTAGAAGTGATCAAGAAGTGATCCTGAAACTGCTTACGTTCACACATAACCCAAACCGTGTTCACTTCCCGGACTCCGCCGAAAAGAGACCATCACGGCTACACACGCGGTTGATGTATTTTAATTAAGTCAAGTGTCAAGTTCTCTACAACCGGACATTAACAAATTCCCATCTGCCACATAACCGCGGGCACGGCTTTCGAAAGATAATACCCTGCAAGGGTGTCCCAACTTAGCCCATCATAAGCTCTCACGGTCAATGAAGGATATTCCTTCTCCCGGGAAGACCCGATCAGTCTCGGAATACCGGTTTACAAGACATTTCGACAATGGTAAAACAAGACCAGCAAAGCCTCCCGAATGTGCCGACAAATCCCGATAGGAGCTGCACATATCTCGTTCTCACGGCACACCGGATTGTCCAAACTTCCGATAGGCCAGCCCAGAGTTGCCCCTGGTGACCACCGAAGGCTGACAGGTTGGACCAACACTCCGAGGAGCACTGGCCCGGGGGTTTAAAATCAAGATGACCCTCGGGCTCGCGAAAACTCGAGGGAAAAAGGCTTAGGTGGCAAATGGTAAAACCAAGGTTGGGCCTTGCTGGAGGAGTTTTATTCTAAGCGAACTGTCAAGGGGGTCCCACAAATCACCCAACCGCGTAAGGAACGCAAAATCAAGGAACATAACACCGGTATGACGAAAACTAGGGCGGCAAGAGTGGAACAAAACACCAGGCATAAGGCCGAGCCTTCCACCCTTTACCAAGTATATAGATGCATTAATTAAATAAGAGATATTGTGATATCCCAAAATATCCATGTTCCAACATGGAACCAACTTCATCTTCACCTGCAACTAGCAACGCTATAAGAAGGGCTGAGCAAAAGCGGTAACTTAGCCAAACAACGGTTTGCTAGGAAAGGATGGTTAGAGGCTTGACATGGCAATATAGGAGGCATGATAAACAAGTGGTAGGTAGCGCAAGCATAGCGATAGAGCGAAAAACGAGCAAAGCAAAGATAGAAGTGATATCGAGGGTATGTTCATCTTGCCTGCAAAGTTCTCAGAGTTGTCAAAAGCTTGATCCTCGTTAGCGTAATCAATAGGTTCCTCGTTCACGTACTCGTCTCCCGGCTGTACCCAAAGCAAGAACACAAGAAATGGAACCACGATCAATCACGGTGCAATGCACAAGTAACATGATGCAATACATGGCATGATATGCGAGATGTGATAGGCAATGCATATGCGTGCTCCGGAAGGGAAAAGATGAACAAGGCATCAACCTGGCAAACCAAGTATGCCGCTGCAAAGATGAGATGATTTCGGTTGAAATCGATATAAGGATCACCGGAATCGGATGCACGGTTTGCAAATGACAAGCAAAACAAGGATGGCACAATTCTGCGATTAACAGCATGATGCCACTTAGTATGCAACAAGAAGCTAACCTACTGCACTCCAACATAACAACAAAGCATATGGTAGTGATCTACAAGAGATGCTTGACAAAAGATGAACACTGAGCTACGGCCAGATCACACAATAACAGGTTCAAACAAGCATGGCAATAGTGCAAAAGTTATCAGCATCACAGACTTAGTGAAAATACTATCATGCCAGAAATAACATCAGGAAGCCATGTTTAGAGCAATCAAACAGCATGCTACAGGAACTTATCAAAGCACATCAAGGCATGGCATGAATCTACTAAATTCATAGAACAAAAGTCCCTTACTGATCATGAGCCAAAAAGGCACAGAAGATATGATGACACCAATGTAAACACAGCAAGTTCTATTAACAATTTCAGACTTAGCAGAAAAACAGAGCATGGCATAAACAGAATTATGAAGGCATCGTTGCGAGCTCGATTCACTCATCACAAAGCATGGCATGACAAAACAAGCATACCAACAGCAAGATGGCATGTTCATGAAGCCATATGTTCAAAACATCCTTAGTGAAGTATCTCAAAATAAGCATGGATCTCACTGTAGCATCAAGGTTACATGGCATCAAAATAACAGCAGGAAAAGGACTTGGCAAAATCCAAAGTCCTTGAGAAACAGCAACATCACGAAGCCTAGTTTGCATGCTTGTGTGCTAGTCACCACATAGATCACAAAAATACATGGAAAGCACCTCTGTACATATGGCATGACATAGTTCAAAACACATGAAGAGCTCATGCTCATAAGATGCACACATCAAATGCAACAAAAATGACAAATCCAGATGAACTCAAACGTAACAGCAGTAAACATTTTATAGCACTCTTGCATCAGAGGTTTTAGCACCCAGATGAACTCAAACGAGCATGGCACAATGTAACAAAATGAAGAGCATCTCGTGATGAACATTTTGATATATCATGCATGCAAAACGGAGCAGTATGCCAGGAGATATCATGTGATGAACAGGGCACCAAAATATCAGAGATTTCAGGACTTAGAGAAAATTTCGGGGGTCATCCTCGTTTTTCAGATCTGGATCTGCCACGCGGTTCGAGGTTCACCAGAGTAGTCGCCGGAGTTGGAGAGGGAGAGGGCGGCCGGAGGTCGGGGCGAGGCCGGCGGGCGACGGGGCGGCGGCGGCCGGCGGAGCCCGGGTGGCGGCGCGGGGCGCCTCGGGCGGCGGCGCTCACCGGCGCGGCGGAGAGGGGCGACAGGCGGCGGCCGGACCGGAGCTGGACGGCGGCGGGTCGGCAGAGGCAGTGGCCGGCGGCGACCGCGGGCGCGGGAGGTGGTCGGGGGCGCGGGAGGCGGTGGCTCGCGGAGGGAGGCGCGGGGCGGCTCGGGCAGCGCAGACGGGCCGGGAGGGCCCCGCCTAGGCCCCGGCGGGCCGGCGCGCGGTGGCGCGGGGAAGTGGGTGCGGCGGCTGGTGAATCCGGAGCCGACACGTGGCGGCGGAGAGGGCGACGGACACGTCTGTCGGCGGGTTTTTTCGTCCGGCGCCGCGAGGGGAGCGGGGCTAAGGTTTGGACTGCGAGATTTGGACGGGGATCACATATTTATAGGCAGAGGGAGCTAGGAGACTCCAAATGAGGAGCAGTTTTCGCCTACACGATCGTGATCCAACGACGGAGAGCATGGAGGAGGTTTAGGTGGGTTATTGGGCTGTTTTGGAGGGGTGTTGGGCTGCAACACACAAGAGGCCTTTGCGGTTACCCAGTTAACCGTTGGAGCATCAAACGGCCTCCAAATGGAACGAAACTCGACAGATGGTCTACCGGTGGTGTACCAAGGCCACTTGGCAAACCTCGGTCCATTCCGAGAATGTTTAACACCCGCTCATGAAAAGAGACAAGAGGGGTGCGCCGGTGCATGTGGGAGTGTCGGATTGCAAAACGGACAACGGGGAAAATGCTCGGATGCATGAGACGAACACGTATACAAATGCGATGCACATGATGACATGATATGAAATGCATGACAATAACAAAATGCAAAATGAAGACAAAAACCCAACCGCGGAGGGAATATCATAACACATAGCCGAAAATGGCAAGAGTTGGAGTTACAAATATGGAAAGTCACATCCGGGGTGTTACAGAGGACCCGTGTGATCATCCTACGGCTCGCCACCCAGGCTCAAAGGGATCATAAGATTATTCATGCTAGAAACTTCCGTGTGCAGCCACAAGCCATTATGGGCTCTAGCATAGCTGAGTAAGTTGCGTGAAGCTCTTGAAGAGGTAGACTAGCAGATGTAGTGGGTTGTAGGTGGTACTGTCTATCCAGAGTAGAGAGTTAATGCTTCTGAAAGACTGTGTCTCGGTCATCCGTTTCTCAAACACCCTGTAGTGCGAGAAATCCAACGGAGGAGATCGAGTCTTGTGGGGAAAAGTGCGCAAACCTCTGCAGAGTGTACAAACTAATCATGATTAGCCGTGTCCCCGGTTATGGACAATCTTGAGTATCTGGTTCTTGAATTATCATGCTGATCTCAACACTTTATTTAATTAATTTGATTGGTTTAATGATTATTATTTTGGGATTGAGTTGGAGGAACCTTCTCAATATTTTTCAACCAACTTGGTAGTTAAATAAAATTTATTCCTTTGCAGTAGGGAAAAATTGGCTTTTCGCAAAAACATTATAACCATAGAGCTTTTCCACCAGCCAAATATGCATGTAGTGATAGCTATTATTCATCATTACCCTATGGTGTGAATTTGCCAGTACATTCAATGTACTGACCCTTTGTGGCTGCAACGTCTCATGTTGCAGGAATCTGACGACGAGTAAGTGATACGTTGGGGTTACGATTTCTACACTCAACTTTGTCGTTGGTGTTGATGGGAATCCACAACCTTGTTGTTACTTTCGCTATTTTGGATTAAGGTAATAGTATTTCCGTTACTTTATACATGTGATTTACCTCTGTTATAAATCCTCGATTACTGTGTGTGTCAGCATACCGATCCAGGGATGACACTTAAGCATAGAGACTTGACCGTGTGAGGTTGGGTCGCTACAGGAGTTCTACGATGGAGGTGGAGAGGGCTTCAGGAACAATCGTCAGGCCGCCCATGTGCCGGGCCAGGCCCAGTATCTCCCGCTACTCTCTAGGGCGGGCCCCTTGTGTGAGCGCAAGAAACAACAAAACGTATGAAATCACTAGTTGAAGAGTACTCGTTGCAAAGATCACTTCAACTCCCCTGGTTGCGATAAGTGGCGCCCATGCAGCGCGTCACTTGTCGCAACCTGGGAGTTTTCCCTTTTTTCATAGATACCTTTATTCAAAATGTTTTATCTCTCAAACCGTGCGTCCAAATCTCGAACCGCTTTCACCGTTGGATTCCTCGCGTCGAGATCTTCAAAACTAGATCCATGTTGATAGGTTTTGACGAAATTTTTTTCACGAAAAAATCAGACAAAAAAACCGAACCGGGAGTACGGGTTTTCTCCCTTTCCGAAAGAGGCACGCCCATGCCTCTCATGAAATCACAACCGTGGCTCTCGCGGAAGCAAAACCGTGACCCGCGGAAGGAAAAAAAAGAGAAATCGTGTTTTTTTCGTTTCCGAGGAGGCACGGCCGTGACTCTCGCGAAAGCACAACCGTGCCTCTGTCGGAAGCAAAACCATGACTCGCGAAAGAAAAAAAATAGAAAACGTGTTTTTTTCCCTTTCGAAAGGCACAGCCGTGACTCTCGCGAAAGCGCAACCGTGCCTCTCGCGGAAGCAAAACCGTGACTCCCGCGAAAGAAAAAAACAGAAAACGCGTATTTTTTTCCGTTTCCGAGAGGCACGGCCGTGACTCTCGCGGAAGCAAAATCGTAACTCTCGCGAAAGGAAAAAAATAGAAAACACGTTTTTTTTTCGTTTCCGAGAGGCACGGCCGTGACCCTCGCGAAAGCACACTCGTGCCTCTCATGGAGGCAAAACCGTGACTCTCGCGAAAGGAAAAAAAGGAAAATGCATTTTTTCACGGAAAAAAATTTCTTTTCCATTTTTTATCAAAAAGCTAAGGAAGACCGGTGGAAAATCAAAACATAAAAAAACCAGAAAAAACCGTTTAAAATGCCGAAAACGCGTGCGAAGAAAAAACAAAATTCGGAGGGAGCGCCCAGAGCGCAACACGTGGCGAATGACGGAGAGCGCGACAAGCGGCGCTAATCGTTGCGAGGCTCCCGAAAGAGCGTTCGTCAACTAGTTACTCTCCAAAACGTACGTACAGCTGCTCGTCGTATTGTCTCCCCGGCTAACCTGCTGCATCGCCTGCCTCCTGGACCAGGCCTATCGCAAACCTGGGTACTTGGGAGGGGGGCCCCTCGATTGTGGGGGCACGGGGCGGCCGGCCCCCCACCCCAGGGCCGGCCCAGAACAAGGCCACCTCTCTTTTGTCGAAATCACTAGTTGAGGAGTACTCGTTGCAAAGATCACTCCAACTTCTCTAGTTGCGACAAGTGGCGCACATACAGCGCGCCACTTGTCGCAACCTGAAAGTTTTCGCTTTATTCGTAGATCCGTTTATTCAAAACGTTTTATCCCTCAAACCGTGCGTCCAAATCTCAGATCGGTTTCACTGTTGGATTCCTCGCATCGAGATCTTCAAAACTAGATCCATGTTGATAGGTTTTGACAAACTTTTTTTTACAAAAAAAAAACGACCGAAAAAACCGGAAGAAAAAACTGAAATCACAACCGTGTCTTTCGCGGAAGCAAAATTGCGACTCTCGCAGAAGGAAGAAAAAGAGAAAATGCCTTTTTTCGTTTCCGAGGAGGCACGGCCGTGACTCTCATGAAAGTACAACCATGCCTGTCGCGGAACAAAACCGCGACTCTCGCGAAACGAAAAAAATAGAAAACGCATTTTTTTTTATTTTCGAGAGGCACGGCCACGACTCTCGCAAAAGCACAACCATGTGTAGCGACCAGACCTCAAACAGTCTGTGCTTCTGTGCACCAGTGTCATCCCTAGATCAGTAATGTTGACACGCACAATACAAATGGAGGATTTATAACAGAGTAGTAATCACACACTTATTACAACGAGTATCTCAAAAGAGAAATAAGTATGATAAATATGGCTTAAGGCCATCTAATACGATAACAGCGGAAGACTTGGAAGATAAGTGAGTCCATCAACTCCAATGGCATCACTGAGTATAAGACCACGACCTAAGGCACCTTACTCGTCATCTGAAAAGTCTGCAACATGAAACGTTGCAGCCCGAAAACGGGTCAGCACATGGAATATGCTGGCAAAATAACACATAGAGAGTAATGAACAAAATGATGCTATCACTACATGCATATTTGGCTGATAGGAGGCTCTATGGTCAACCTCGTTTTTCAGATCTGGATCTGCCGCGCGGTTCGAGGTTCACCAGAGTAGTCGCCGGAGTTGGAGAGGGAGAGGGCGGCCGGAGGTCGGGGCGAGGCCGGCGGGCGACGGGGCGCCGGGCGGCGGCGGCCGGCGGAGCCCGGGTGGCGGCGCGGGGCGCCTCGGGCGGCGGCGCTCACCGGCGCGGCGGAGAGGGGCGACAGACGGCGGCCGGACCGGAGCTGGACAGCGGCGGGTCGGCGGAGGCGGCGGCCGGCGGCGACCGCGGGCGCGGGAGGTGCTCGGGGGCGCGGGAGGCGGTGGCTCGCGGAGGGAGGCGCGGGGCGGCTCGGGCAGCGCGGACGGGCCGGGAGGGCCCCGCCTGGGCCCCGGCGGGCCGGCGCGCGGTGGCACGGGGAAGTGGGTGCGGCGGCTGGCGAATCCGGAGCCGACACGTGGCGGCGGAGAGGGCGGCGGACACGTCTGTCGGCGGGTTTTTTCGTCCGGCGGCGCGAGGGGAGCGGGGCTAAGGTTTGGACTGCTATATTTGGACGGGGATCACATATTTATAGGCAGAGGGAGCTAGGAGACTCCAAATGAGGAGCGGTTTTCGCCTACACGATCGTGATCCAACGACGGAGAGCATGGAGGAGGTTTAGGTGGGTTATTCGGCTGTTTTGGAGGGGTGTTGGGCTGCAACACACAAGAGGCCTTTGCGGTTACCCGGTTAACCGTTGGAGCATCAAACGGCCTCCAAATGGAACGAAACTCGACAAATGGTGTACCGGTGGTGTACCAAGGCCACTTGGCAAACCTCGGTCCATTCCGAGAACGTTTAACACCCGCTCATGAAAAGAGACAAGAGGGGTGCGCCGGTGCATGTGGGAGTGTCGGATTGCAAAACGGACAACGGGGAAAATGCTCGGATGCATGAGACGAACACGTATGCAAATGCGATGCACATGATGACATGATATGAAATGCATGACAATAACAAAATGCAAAATGAAGACAAAACCCAACCGCGGAGGGAATATCATAACACATAGCCGAAAATGGCAAGAGTTGGAGTTACAAATATGGAAAGTCACATCCGGGGTGTTACAGAGGACCCGTGTGATCATCCTACGGCTCGCCACCCAGGCTCAAAGGGATCATAAGATTATTCATGCTAGAAACTTCCGTGTGCAGCCACAAGCCATTATGGGCTCTAGCATAGCTGAGTAAGTTGCGTGAAGCTCTTGAAGAGGTAGACTAGCAGATGTAGTGGGTTGTAGGTGGTACTGTCTATCCAGAGTAGAGAGTTAATGCTTCTGAAAGACTGTGTCTCGGTCATCCGTTTCTCAAACACCCTGTAGTGCGAGAAATCCAACGGAGGAGATTGAGTCTTGTGGGGAAAAGTGCGCAAACCTCTGCAGAGTGTACAAACTAATCATGATTAGCCGTGTCCCCGGTTATGGACAATCTTGAGTATCTGGTTCTTGAATTATCATGCTGATCTCGACACTTTATTTAATTAATTTGATTGGGTTAATGATTATTATTTTGGGATTGAGTTGGAGGAACCTTCTCAATATTTTTCAACCAACTTGGTAGTTAAATAAAATTTATTCCTTTGCAGTAGGGAAAAATTGGCTTTTCGCAAAAACATTACAACCATAGAGCTTTTCCACCAGCCAAATATGCATGTAGTGATAGCTATTATTCATCATTACCCTATGGTGTGAATTTGCCAGTACATTCAATGTACTGACCCTTTGTGGCTGCAACGTCTCATGTTGCAGGAATCTGACGACGAGTAAGTGATACGTTGGGGTTACGATTTCTACACTCAACTTTGTCGTTGGTGTTGATGGGAATCCACAACCTTGTTGTTATAGTATTTCCGTTACTTTATACATGTGATTTACCTCTGTTATAAATCCTCGAGTACTGTGTGTGTCAGCATACCGATCCAGGGATGACACTTAAGCATAGAGACTTGACCGTCTGAGGTCGGGTCGCTACAAGACTTCTACGATGGAGGTGGAGAGGGCTTCTGGAACAACCGTCAGGCCACCCATGTGCCGAGCCAGGCCCAGTATCTCCCGCTACTCTCTAGGGCGGGCCCCTTGTTTGAGCGCAAGAAACAACAAAACGTACGAAATCACTAGTTGAAGAGTACTCGTTGCAAAGATCACTTCAACTCCCCTGGTTGCGATAAGTGGCGCACATGCAGCGCGCCACTTGTCGCAACCTGGGAGTTTTCCCTTTTTTCAAAGATACCTTTATTCAAAATGTTTTATCTCTCAAACCGTGCGTCCAAATCTCGAACCGCTTTCACCGTTGGATTCCTCGCGTCCAGATCTTCAAAACTAGATCCATGTTGATAGGTTTTGATGAATTTTTTTTGTCGAAAAAATCAGACAAAAAACTGAACCGGGAGTACGGGTTTTCTCCCTTTCCGAAAGAGGCACGCCCATGCCTCTCATGAAATCACAACCGTGGCTCTCGCGGAAGCAAAACCGTGACTCGCGGAAGGAAAAAAAAGAGAAATCGTGTTTTTTTCGTTTCCGAGGAGGCACGGCCGTGACCCTCGCGAAAGCACAACGATGCCTCTGTCGGAAGCAAAACCATGACTCGCGAAAGAAAAAAAACAGAAAACGCGTTTTTTTCCCTTTCGAAAGGCACAGCCGTGACTCTCGCGAAAGCGCAACCGTGCCTCTCGCGGAAGCAAAACCGTGACTCCCACGAAAGAAAAAAACAGAAAACGCGTATTTTTTCCGTTTCCGAGAGGCACGGCCGTGACTCTCGCGGAAGCAAAATCGTAACTCTCGCGAAAGGAAAAAAATAGAAAACGCGTTTTTTTTTCGTTTCCGAGATGCACGGCCGTGACCCTCGCGAAAGCACACTCGTGCCTCTCATGGAGGCAAAACCGTGACTCTCGCGAAAGGAAAAAAAAGGAAAATGCGTTTTTTCATGGAAAAAAATTTCTTTTCAATTTTTTTATCGAAAAGCTAAGGAAGACCGGTGGAAAACCAAAACATAAAAAAACCAGAAAAAACCGTTTAAAATGCCGAAAACGCGTGCGAAGAAAAAACAAAATTCGGAGGGAGCGCCTAGAGCGCGACACGTGGCGAATGACGGAGAGCACGACAAGCGGCGCTGATCGTTGCGAGCCTCCCGAAAGAGCGTTCGTCAACTAGTTACTCTCCAAAACGTATGTACAGCTGCTCGTCGTATTGTCTCCCCGGCTAACCTGCTGCATCGCCTGCCTCCTGGACCAGGCCTATCGCAAACCTGGGTACTTGGGAGGGGGGCCCCTCGATTGTGGGGGCACGGGGCGGCCGGCCCCCCACCCCAGGGCCGGCCCAGAACAAGGCCACCTCTCTTTTGTCGAAATCACTAGTTGAGGAGTACTCGTTGCAAAGATCACTCCAACTTCTCTGGTTGCGACAAGTGGCGCACATACAGCGCGCCACTTGTCGCAACCTGAAAGTTTTCGCTTTATTCGTAGATCCGTTTATTCAAAACGTTTTATCCCTCAAACCGTGCGTCCAAATCTCAGATCGGTTTCACTGTTGGATTCCTCGCATCGAGATCTTCAAAACTAGATCCATGTTGATAGGTTTTGACAAACTTTTTTTTACAAAAAAACGACCGAAAAAACCAGAAGAAAAAACCGAAATCACAACCGTGCCTTTCGCGGAAGCAAAATTGCGACTCTCGCAGAAGGAAGAAAAAGAGAAAATGCCTTTTTTCGTTTCCGAGGAGGCACAGCCGTGACTCTCACGAAAGTACAACCATGCCTGTCGCGGAAGCAAAACCGCGACTCTCGCGAAACGAAAAAAATAGAAAACACGTTTTTTTTCATTTTCGAGAGGCACGGCCATGACTCTCGCAAAAGCACAACCATGTGTAGCGACCAGACCTCAAACAGTCTGTGCTTCTGTGCACCAGTGTCATCCCTAGATCAGTAATGTTGACACGCACAGTACAAATGGAGGATTTATAACAGAGTAGTAATCACACACTTATTACAACGAGTATCTCAAAAGAGAAATAAGTATGATAAATATGGCTTAAGGCCATCTAATACGATAACAGCGGAAGACTTGGAAGATAAGTGAGTCCATCAACTCCAATGGCATCACTGAGTATAAGACCACGACCTAAGGCACCTTACTCGTCATCTGAAAAGTCTGCAACATGAAACGTTGCAGCCCGAAAACGGGTCAGCACATGGAATATGCTGGCAAAATAACACATAGAGAGTAATGAACAAAATGATGCTATCACTACATGCATATTTGGCTGGTAGGAGGCTCTATGGTCAACCTCGTTTTTCATATCTGGATCGGCCACGCGGTTCGAGGTTCACTAGAGTAGTCGCCGGAGTTGGAGAGGGAGAGGGCGGCCGGAGGTCGGGGCGAGGCCGGCAGGCGACGGGGCGGCGGCGGCCGGCGGGCGACGGGGCGGCGGCGGCCGGCGGAGCCCATGTGGCGGCGCGGGGCGCCTCGGGCGGCGGCGCTCACCGGTGCGGCGGAGAGGGGCGACGGGCGGCGGTCGGACCGGAGCTGGACGGCGGCGGGTCGGCGGAGGCGGCTGGCGGCGACCGCGGGCACGGGACGTGCTCGGGGGCGCGGGAGGCGGTGGCTCGCGGAGGGAGGCGCGGGGCGGCTCGGGCAGCGCGGACGGGCCGGGAGGGCCCCGCCTGGGCCCCGGCGTGCCGGCGCGCGGTGGTGCAGGGAAGTGGGTGCGGCGGCTGGCGAATCCGGAGCCGACACGTGGCGGCGGAGAGGGCGGCGGACACGTCTGTCGGCGGGTTTTTTCGTCCGGCGGCGCGAGGGGAGCGGGGCTAAGGTTTGGACTGCGATATTTGGACGGGGATCACATATTTATAGGCAGAGGGAGCTAGGAGACTCCAAATGAGGAGCGGTTTTCGCCTACACGATCGTGATCCAACGACGGAGAGCATGGAGGAGGTTTAGGTGGGTTATTCGGCTGTTTTGGAGGGGTGTTGGGCTGCAACACACAAGAGGCCTTTGCGGTTACCCGGTTAACCGTTGGAGCATCAAACGGCCTCCAAATGGAACGGAACTCGACAGATGGTGTACCGGTGGTGTACCAAGGCCACTTGGCAAACCTCGGTCCATTCCGAGAACGTTTAACACCCGCTCATGAAAAGAGACAAGAGGGGTGCGCCGGTGCATGTGGGAGTGTCGGATTGCAAAACGGACAACGGGGAAAATGCTCGGATGCATGAGACGAACACGTATGCAAATGCGATGCACATGATGACATGATATGAAATGCATGACAATAACAAAATGCAAAATGAAGACAAAAACCCAACCGCGGAGGGAATATCATAACACATAGCCGAAAATGGCAAGAGTTGGAGTTACAAATATGGAAAGTCACATCCGGGGTGTTACAGAGGACCCGTGTGATCATCCTACGGCTCGCCACCCAGGCTCAAAGGGATCATAAGATTATTCATGCTAGAAACTTCCGTGTGCAGCCACAAGCCATTATGGGCTCTAGCATAGCTGAGTAAGTTGCGTGAAGCTCTTGAAGAGGTAGACTAGCAGATGTAGTGGGTTGTAGGTGGTACTGTCTATCCAGAGTAGAGAGTTAATGCTTCTGAAAGACTGTGTCTCGGTCATCCGTTTCTCAAACACCCTGTAGTGCGAGAAATCCAACGGAGGAGATCGAGTCTTGTGGGGAAAAGTGCGCAAACCTCTGCAGAGTGTACAAACTAATCATGATTAGCCGTGTCCCCGGTTATGGACAATCTTGAGTATCTGGTTCTTGAATCATCATGCTAATCTCAACACTTTATTTAATTAATTTGATTGGGTTAATGATTATTATTTTGGGATTGAGTTGGAGGAACCTTCTCAATATTTTTCAACCAACTTGGTAGTTAAATAAAATTTATTCCTTTGCAGTAGGGAAAAATTGGCTTTTCGCAAAAACATTACAACCATAGAGCTTTTCCACCAGCCAAATATGCATGTAGTGATAGCTATTATTCATCATTACCCTATGGTGTGAATTTGCCAGTACATTCAATGTACTGACCCTTTGTGGCTGCAACGTCTCATGTTGCAGGAATCTGACGACGAGTAAGTGATACGTTGGGGTTACGATTTCTACACTCAACTTTGTCGTTGGTGTTGATGGGAATCCACAACCTTGTTGTTACTTTCGCTATTTTGGATTAAGGTAATAGTATTTACGTTACTTTATACATGTGATTTACCTCTGCTATAAATCCTCGAGTACTGTGTGTGTCAGCATACCGATCCAGGGATGACACTTAAGCATAGAGACTTGACCGTGTGAGGTTGGGTCGCTACAGGAGTTCTACGATGGAGGTGGAGACGGCTTCAGGAACAACCGTCAGGCCGCCCATGTGCCGGGCCAGGCCCAGTATCTCCCGCTACTCTCTAGGGCGGGCCCCTTGTGTGAGCGCAAGAAACAACAAAACGTACGAAATCACTAGTTGAAGAGTACTCGTTGCAAAGATCACTTCAACTCCCCTGGTTGCGATAAGTGGCGCACATGCAGCGCGCCACTTGTCGCAACCTAGGAGTTTTCCCTTTTTTCATAGATACCTTTATTCAAAATGTTTTATCTCTCAAACCGTGCGTCCAAATCTCGAACCGCTTTCACCGTTGGATTCCTCGCGTCGAGATCTTCAAAACTAGATCCATGTTGATAGGTTTTGACGAAATTTTTTCACGAAAAAATCAGACAAAAAAACCGAACCGGGAGTACGGGTTTTCTCCCTTTCCGAAAGAGGCACGCCCATGCCTCTCATGAAATCACAACCGTGGCTCTTGGGGAAGCAAAACCGTGACTCGCGGAAGGAAAAAAAAGAGAAATCGTGTTTTTTTCGTTTCCGAGGAGGCACGGCCGTGACTCTCGCGAAAGCACAACCGTGCCTCTGTCGGAAGCAAAACCATGACTCGCGAAAGAAAAAAAACAGAAAACGCGTTTTTTTCCCTTTCGAAAGGCACAGCCGTGACTCTCGCGAAAGCGCAACCGTGCCTCTCGCGGAAGCAAAACCGTGACTCCCGCGAAAGAAAAAAACAGAAAACGCGTATTTTTTTCCGTTTCCGAGAGGCACGGCCGTGACTGCAAAATCGTAACTCTCACGAAAGGAAAAAAAATAGAAAACGCGTTTTTTTCGTTTCCGAGAGGCACGGCCGTGACCCTCGCGACAGCACACTCGTGCCTCTCATGGAGGCAAAACCGTGACTCTCGCGAAAGGAAAAAAAGGAAAATGCGTTTTTTCATGGAAAAAAATTTCTTTTCAATTTTTTTTATCGAAAAGCTAAGGAAGACCGGTGGAAAACCAAAACATAAAAAAACCAGAAAAAACCGTTTAAAATGCCGAAAACGCGTGCGAAGAAAAAACAAAATTCGGAGGGAGCGCCCAGAGCGCGACATGTGGCGAATGACGGAGAGCGCGACAAGCGGCGCTGATCGTTGCGAGGCTCCCGAAAGAGCGTTCGTTAACTAGTTACTCTCCAAAACATACGTACAGCTGCTCGTCGTATTGTCTCCCCGGCTAACCTGCTGCATCGCCTGCCTCCTGGACCAGGCCTATCGCAAACCTGGGTACTTGGGAGGGGGGCCCCTCGATTGTGGGGGCACGGGGCGGCCGGCCCCCCACCCCAGGGCCGGCCCAGAACAAGGCCACCTCTCTTTTGTCGAAATCACTAGTTGAGGAGTACTCGTTGCAAAGATCACTCCAACTTCTCTGGTTGCGACAAGTGGCGCACATACAGCGCGCCACTTGTCGCAACCTGAAAGTTTTCGCTTTATTCGTGGATCCGTTTATTCAAAACGTTTTATCTCTCAAGCCGTGCGTCCAAATCTCAGATCGGTTTCACTGTTGGATTCCTTGCATCGAGATCTTCAAAACTAGATCCATGTTGATAGGTTTTGACAAACTTTTTTTTACAAAAAAAAAACGACCGAAAAAACCGGAAGAATAAACCGAAATCACAACCGTGCCTTTCGCGGAAGCAAAATTGCAACTCTCGCAGAAGGAAGAAAAAGAGAAAATGCCTTTTTTCGTTTCCGAGGAGGCACGGCCGTGACTCTCACGAAAGTACAACCATGCCTGTCGCGGAAGCAAAACCGCGACTCTCGCAAAACGAAAAAAATAGAAAACGCATTTTTTTTCATTTTCGAGAGGCACGGCCATGACTCTCGCAAAAGCACAACCATGTGTAGCGACCAGACCTCAAACAGTCTGTGCTTCTGTGCACCAGTGTCATCCCTAGATCCGTAATGTTGACACGCACAGTACAAATGGAGGATTTATAACAGAGTAGCAATCACACACTTATTACAACGAGTATCTCAAAAGAGAAATAAGTATGATAAATATGGCTTAAGGCCATCTAATACGATAACAGCGGAAGACTTGGAAGATAAGTGAGTCCATCAAATCCAACGGCATCACGGAGTATAAGACCACGACCTAAGGCACCTTACTCGTCGCCTGAAAAGTCTGCAACATGAAACGTTGCAGCCCGAAAACGGGTCAGCACATGGAATATGCTGGCAAAATAACACATAGAGAGTAATGAACAAAATGATGCTATCACTACATGCATATTTGGCTGGTAGGAGGCTCTATGGTTACTGTTTTGCAAAAAGCCAATTTTTCCCTACTGCAAAGGAATAAATTTTATTTAACTATCATGGTGGTTGTTAAACATTGAGATGGTTGACAGCATCTCAATCCCAATTAAGTATCATCATTAACCCAACAAAATTAATTAAAGTAACATGGTGATGAGATTCACATGATAATCCAAATACTAGATACTCAAAACGTCCATAACCGGGGACACGGCTAACCATGATTAGTTTATACACTCTGCAGAGGTTTGTGCACTTTTCCCCACAAGACTCGATCGCCTCCGCTTGATTCTCGCACTACATGATGTTTGAGAAACGGATGACCGAGACACAGTCTTTCAGAAGCGTTTGCACCTTACGATGTAATAGACCGTACCAACCTACATCCCCTACATCTGCTAGTCTACCACTGTAGGAGTTCACACAACTTAGTCAACTATGCTTGAGCCCATAATAGCTTGTGGCTACACACGGAAGTTTCTAGCATGAATAATCTCATGATCCCTTTGAACCTAGGTGGCGGTCCAAAAAGAAATAGGCAATCACTGGAATACCCAGGTGCCTCAATCCACCCAGATGTGAGTTTTAGTTACCACCTTAAGTAAACCATTAATTAACAATCACACATCTGTCGTGAATATCTCTCAAACCCAATCCACGTCTACGAGCATAGCATAGCGATATAAGCAAACGTAGAAGTAACTCCCAAGGGTTTGATAATAAAACAGGTAATAGGTACTACCTCAACTACTTCCCGATACCCACAATTTAATTAGGTCATAACCATGCAATGTTTGAGGGTTGATCTAATGCAATAAAACTGGGTAGTAAAGAGGTATGATTAAAGTGTTACTTGCCTTGCTGATGATCCGTGAAACTTAGAGATTCGAAGTAGCAAGCGGCGCACTCCGGGTACTCTATCGCAAACAAACAAGCATACAATAAGAACTCATCAAATGTACAGGTAAATCTCAAATAAAAAAATCTAACCAGAAAGTTCAACTTAAGAACTTCGGTTTGCAAAAAGAATCAAATCGAACGAAACAACGAAAGTCAAACAGCGAAAGAAACAAGCTTCGTTTACTAATCTGGATCTAAGTCAAATTTTACAGTAGCAAAAACTTGTTTGAGTAGGTTAAACGGAAAGAGAATTTCGAGACGAAACTCCAGGCGCTTGAATCGCCTGATTTCGATAAACGAGCGAAAAGTTAAACTAAAACGAAAAACAGATCGGAATCGTGATTTGGAATAATCGCGGAAAATCCGGCGAAAAAGAAAACTGATGAACAGTTAAACGAACGGACGTTCGTTAACTGCGACTAACCGACGAACACGTTCGTTAAAACGAACGGATCGGCGAACGTTCACTAACTAACTAAACCGACAGAAAAAATAACAGATCTAATAAAAATAAAACCTAGGGTTTCGGAAAAAGAAAAACGAAACGGTTTTCCGGCGAAAAACCGCGCGGCGGCTACCTCGGTCCGGCGGGACTCCGGCGGGGTCGGGCGGGGCTCCGGCGGGCTCGGGAGAGGGCGGCGAGGGGCGGCGGGGCGGCGGGGTCGTCGGGGCGACGAGGGGCGGCGTTCGGGGCTCCGGGCGGCGGCTCCTCGGGCTCCTCTCGGCGGCGGCGATGGGCGGCTCCGGCGAGGCTCCTCCAGGCGGCGTCGGGTGGGGAACGAGGCGGGGTGAGGGTGGGGAGAGGCGGCGGGGTGGGGTATATAAGAGAGGAGGGGGGGTGCCGTGGGGGAGGGGCGACGGGCGGCGGCCGTGCTCGAGCGGGACTCGGGCGGCGGCGGGTCTCCAGGTCGGGGACGACTCGGGCGGCTGGGCTGGGCCGTCGGCTGGGCTTCGACCCAGTCGGCGCGCTCGGGGTTTTTTTTAATTAATTCCGCCGAACCTAGAAAAATTGCAGAAAAATAAATAAAAATCTAAAAATGCCGAAATAAATTTTCACCATCTAATTAAAATAATTAGAACGAGGTGAACATTTTCTTGGCCCTAAAAATGCAGTTTTTAAAACGTGCAATTTTTTAATGCAAATAAAATTGCAAATAAAATCCGAATAAAATCAAATATTTGATTTTAATATTTTTCCTCCAATATTTCAATTATCGTGGAGAAGTCATATTTTCTCCTCTCATTTATTTTAATATGAAATATTTTTCGGAGAGAAAAATAATTAAAAACCAAAAATCCTTGTTTCACTTATTGGATAAAAATCAAATATGAAAACCGGGAAAAATCCCCAACTCTCTCCGAGGGTCCTTGAGTTGCTTAGGATTTTTTTTTTTCGAGGATTTGCCAAAATGCAATAAAATATGCTATGCAATGATGATCTAATGTATAACATTCCAAATTGAAAATTTAGGATGTTACACCATGCCTCTCGCGGAAGCAAACCGTGACTCTCGTGAATGAAAAAAAAACAGAAAACGCGTTTTTTATTCGTTTCCGAGAGACACGGCCATGGCTCTCGCGAAAGCACAACCGTGCCTCTCGCGGAAGCAAAACCGTGACTCTCGCGAAATGGAAAAAACAGAAAACGTGTTTTTTTGTTTCCGAGAGGCGCGATCGTGACTCTCGCGAAAGCACACCCGTGCCTCTCAGGGAAGCAAAATCGTGACTCTCGCGAAAAGAAAAAAAGACAGAAAACGCGTTTTTTTCGTTTCCGAGAGGCACGGCCGTAACGCTCGCGAAAGCACACCCGTGCCTCTCACGGAAGCAAAACCGTGACTCTCGCGAAAGGGAAAAAAAGAAAACGCATTTTTCCGTTTCCGAGAGGCATGGCCGTGACTCTCGTGAAAGCAAAACCGTGCTTCTCGCGGGAGCAAAACCGTGACTCTCGCGAAAGGGAAAAAAAAGAAAACGCGTTGTTTCGCACAAAAAAGAATTTCAATTTTTTTTGCTCGAAAGCTAAGGAAGACTGGTGGAAAACTAAAACATCAAAAAAACAAAAAAATAGTTTAAAAAGCCGAAAATGTGTGCGAAAAAAAACAAAATCCGGAGGGAGCGCCTAGAGCGCGACACGTGGCGAATGGCTGAGAGTGCGCCAAGTGGCGCTCGTTAACTAGTTGCTCTCCTCTTTTGTTGTCTTCACATATTTTGTGGATTCAATGCATGATGCTGCTGCTCCATGAAATGAAATGGACACACAGTCCAACAAGAAGAGAGGAAAAAACAGGGCAACAAGTCTCAGTTGTGCTCCAGGCAACAAATGACCTTCTTCTTTTTCACTCAAGAAAGACTGAACCAGCAACACACGCCGGCTCCTCACTTTTCATATCCAGTAGACACACTATGTGAACTGATGGCTGCTCTAATGTCTGGAATTTTTTAGACATCCAGAGTCTGGCACCTTTTGATTCTTGGTTGTTCCACGGGAGCAATGGCAACAATGAATTAAATTCTTGAACTAGGCAACTGCTCTAAGGCCACAAACTTAGCTTCTTATTATCTCTTATTTTGGCAAAAACTCATCAGTTCTCTTCAATGGCAGCATATAAATGTTCGTCCAATGGCACATGCCACACATTTCTCAGCTGCAGGATTAAAGAATCAAGGTGTGAACCAGTTACTCTCTTCAAGATTGGGCAGTCTCTTGTATGCTAGTGTAATCTGATAATCAAGGTGTGTTGCGTCCCTTTACTACTGACTTTGTTCACTGAACATTAACTGCCAGTAATCTGAGAGAACCCCAACATTACAAACTGATATGCAGATTATATATAAGCTTATTATATGCAGGAGTAAAAGCTGCGTATCAGCGTATGTATGTACGTTCAGAAGAAAGAGAGAGTTGGGTTTGAAACCCTGCAGGGTACCTGGCAGTCCTTTTAATTTCAAACAAGCAGATACTCGATCCACAACTGTTTACAGGATCTAATGGCGCAACCTTTGAAGAAAGAAGTATATCTATTAATTCAAGCATAAATCTGAGAAGAAACATTATCTTATGCTGTGATTCAGTTAAATGAACTGGAGGCCTGGCAAATCCAATTAGTGATACACTTAACTGAACTGTGCTGTGATTCAGTTGTACAGAGTACATTTTCTTGGGTGAAGCTTTGGCTGTGGTCTCTATTGACAGCAACTAACTCACAAGGTTCAATAAAGAAATCTTCAATTTCAGCATGCATTACTACATACAAGTGCGCATGCAAGGTTCTCAGCTTGAGACAGAATTACAATAACACAAATAAACTTGAAAAGCGTTTTTACTCGTTGGTAATAACATATATTTTCGACGCCAGTTGTTATTGAGACTGCCACTTTCAGTAGTAAGCCTTTTCTTGTCTCTCCATTTGGAGAGCAAATCTGCATTTTGTGGACAGGTTAATGAGAAACGTGGAGGCTTTGAAGAAGCTTGAGAAGATGAGCTTTCCATATTGCATCAATAACTGTACCACAGCTTCATCACATACAAATTCCTAGACTTTTCTCATATTGGTTTTACACTACTAAAATGTTCAGGTTTGACGGTACTAGTGTTTAGTAGTGGAAGCAGCACACAGCTATTAATTTCATGATGTACTCTGTTTTTAACACAGAAATCAGAGATTTCTGACTGTCTGGAATGTTGTTTAGGCATTCAGAGTCTTGCACGTTTTGACTCCTGATTCTTCGACGGGAGCAAGCAGAGTGCAACTGCTCTAATGGCCCACTCCGCAACTCCGCTCCGGAGTGATCCCACTCCGCAACTCCGCCCCGGAGTGGAGTAGCATGCAGCTATAATCTGAGGAGCGGCTAGAACGGTGCTCCACGCGCTCCGCTCCGCAGTGGGGAAGTGGAGGGTTGCCGAACAGTGCCTTAGCTTCTTATTCTCTCTTGTTTTGGCAAAAAAAAACTGATCTATTCTCCTCAAAGGCAGAATCTGGAAATTCTAATATTCCAGCATCATCCAATGCTAGCTAGGTACTCTCTCCAAGATTGGGCTGTCCTCTGTATACAAGGATCTATTTAGTGCCTGAGTTTCCAGCATTCAACAGTGAAAAGGAAGAAGAAAGGCAGCTCCTCTGTTTTGGCTGGACCGCTAGCTGCATGCTCCGTTTAAACTGCTGTTGGATCGAATGAGTCCGCAGCGCTACTACGACTTTGACGTAAGCAAGCAAAGCATATTTCAGTAAGCACTAAGCAGCAGAAGATTCAGTCAATGAATTTGCCAAAATCTTTTTATTGCCAGCTAAAAACGGAAATTAACAACAAGGAGCATCCCCATATAAGTGAACAAGCTCTCTGCCTGGCAAACGCCCATATAAAAGAGTAATACTCGGATGGTGGTCAATCTAGTCACAGGTGAATAAGTATAGAAGAAATCTTCCTCTTCCTTCTAGGGCATAGCCCTTGGCCACAAGCCTAGCATTGTACTTTTCAATCGTACTGTCAAGCCTAAGCTTCTTTTTGAACACTCACTTACATTCCAATGGTTTGTAATCATAGGGATGTTCAGTGATCTCCCATGTCCCGTTAGGCATGATGAAATCCATCTCGGTACAAACCGCATATTTCCAGTAGTCAGCATCTGGAGATGCATGCGCTTCTGAAATAAATTTAGGCGTATCATCCATGAGGTACACGAGGAAATCATCACCAAAGGTCTTTGCAGTCATTTGTCTCTTACCCCTACAAGGGTTTCCTGTCATCCTTCTCAGGATTTTCATCATATGTTTGTTCATAATATTCGATAGGAATGGCAGGCTCGGGAAGGAGATTCCTGTCTAGAAGTGCTTTGCATATCTCTCATTGGAAAAATATCCTCGAAGAATTTAGCATCCTTAGACTCCATAATTGTACCGACCTTCTAGTCAGGTATCTCAGATTTCACTACTAGAAATCTATAGCCACGCTATTCTTAGCGTAGCCCAAATTAACGCAATCCACGTTCTTTGGTCCAAGCTTACATTCTTTAGGGATCGGCACATTGATTTTCGCCAAACAGCCCCAAGTACATAAGTATGAGAGTGTTCAATAGACCAACTGCGTGAACTAATGATGGCTGCAACAGACGCAGTCCACCGTTACCCACTGTGCGAAACACAACTCTTTATACTACAACAAGCTAGGTTTAATCATATAGATGCTAGGTTTGTTTGCTAACAATAAAATTATGACAAAAGACAACCTGGAAAAAAGGGGATTGACAAACCACCAAGTTGTCTGTTTTGTTCTGAAGATGAGTGTGTCCAACACCTTTTCTTTGAATGTGTGGTTGGTAAGGCAATTGGATCCATGTTAAGGATTTTTTTTAACTCCCTCTTGGGACATACTACCTTTCTATTACCAAATACTGGCCAGCCAGCAAAAATCATTCTACATTGAACCCCATTTGCGCCTGTGTACTATGGTGTCCGTGGAAAACTAGGAATGCACATGTTTTTAACAATGCTGTCTGGTTTAATACTAAACAGGTTTGGTGGTCTGAGTTAGTTCGCTAGATGTCACCAAGTAATATGAGAGAACCGCAAAATTACAGAACAGATATGCAGCATATATAAACTCATGTCTATGTATGTATGTTAAGAAGAGATGAAGTTGGGAGCCATGCAGGGTAGCTTATACACTAGAACCTGGCAGTCCTTCTAATTTCAAACAAGTAGAGACTGGATCCACAACCGTCTACGAAATCTGACAGCAGAACCTTTGTTATCAATTAATCTTGTACACTGATGCAACTACGTATTAGGCAGTAGGGTGAGTAGAGGCATGGTGTAAGAAAAGAGAATAACAAAAAAAATTGAAAAAATAGTAAGAAAAGGGAGAAAAGAAAAAACCCGGAGAAAACGTAATAAAAATGATGAAAATGTTCATAGAAAAAATGTTGACCATGTATTAGAAAATGTTAGTCAAGCATCTATTTTTTTTAAAGTGTGTATAAGGCAAAATGTTAATCATGTATTAAAACAATGTTAGTCTTGTATTTGAATTTCTTAATCAACCATTTGAAAAATGTTAAAAATAGGTATGAAAAAATGTTGACCATCTATTAAAAAAATATTAATTCATATTGGAAAAATGTTAAACGTGTATTAGAGAAATGTTGTTGACATATACAAAAACGTAGAATTGAAACCAAAAGAACAAAGAAAACCAAAAAAGAAACAAGAATAAACCAAAGAAAAAGGAAAACTGAAAATAAAACTGTAGAAAAATGAAAACAAAACAAAAAAACCCGAGAAGAAAAATGAAAAGAAACAATTGAAAACCAAGAAGGAAACAAAAAAAGAATAAAACGAGGAAAATGTGTAAGAAAAGAGAAAAGATATAAACAATGAACGAAACAAAAGAATAACAAAAAATCGGAAAAAAAAAACAAATAAAAATGTGCAACAGCAAGCCGAGAGAGCCTCCGGACTCCGGTGACTCCATCCCGCCAACGGGAGGTGAGTGAGACTCAGGAGCATAAAAATGTGGGATATATCTACTATTCCTAGCTAAGAACTGAGAAGAAACAGAGACCTGGTAGGTCTAATTTATGATGGTACCAGATTTTTGTTTTTCAGAATCTGGCCTTGAAGTACATATTTTAGCTACTATATACTAGGGCAATTCTTTCCTGTGGATCATCTTCCAGTTGACAGCATGGGGGTCATTCCATTGCTGCTAACTGAAACCTTCATTCTGTCTGCATTTTCATTACGGCCATGATGCTATTACTCAAGTTTTTCTCGGCCGTCGTGGGTCTTGACTTATCCCCAGTTGGTTCCTCGGACGAAACTCATCTGAGCCATCCGCTAACTGAACCTTGATGAGCTTCAGGTTTTCGTCTAACTCAACTCATCTGAAGACGAAAAACGACCGGGCTATTGGCACCTTCAAATGAAAACAAATAGACTGAAATCAAAAGGATCCCATTTCAAAAATAAAGCAAATTTAAATCTATATATATGGGAAGGAAGGTAGGACTCCTCTGTTTTTCTTGGACCGCTGCATATGCTCTGTTTTTGCGCGCGCGGGAAAGGTATTCATTGGATCAATTGATCCATCCTACATTTGTGATTTGTCTGCTCTTAAAACTGTCATGTTTCGTGATACTCACCACTAACTACCTATCATGTTTCGTGATGAACCAAGAGTTGCCGGGAAATACTCGAGCATTTGGTTGCTCGAAACAGAACCGCTGCTCTGCTTTTGCTGGACCTCTGCGAGGGACAACAGGAAGCAACTACTACGTTTCTCAAGCTGCACGCGTCCAGACTCCGCTGCTACCCATTCAACCTGCACTAAAATTTTGCTCCGGAATTCCAACACCAGGACTCTTCATTTCCAATAAGACTGGCTGCACGGAGCATTCGTAGCCTCCTAGCTTCATACAACAAAGCAAAGCAGGACAACATTTAATCAGGCTGGCAAATAGCAACAGACCTGACTAGCAACTCAGCTATTTGGTGAGCTCGAAAAACCACAGTCAGGTAGCAACAGCGATTACTTGCAAATTTATCTTCACATGTTAATGCCACATGAGCTTATTCAAGAGTCATGGACAAGTTAGCCGAGCTAATATATTATATATTGCTACATTTGAATAAAAGGTGCCACATGTAGCATAAACGTCGAAGTTTTTTTTCCATATATTAGGCAAATTTGCGTGAGAAATGCCGTCTTCGCTTTTTTCCATCCGGACGGGTGCCCCACCGTCTTGTGCCATATAAAGTATACAAGCGTAGCTTAGGCACACGGTTAATTCGCAAATTGCATTGTCATCAACACCAAAACACTTAAGGCGGGAAATGCCCTTTCACTTCGTCTATCGCACATGTTGACTGACACAATATGAAATATGATGTTTGTTGGTTCGTCTATCCCACACGCACCTTTGTTGCAACCATTTGTATTGCAAGAATTCGTTGCACACCCTACTTTTATGGAACCATGTGCAGTGCAATGACTCGAGTAGCAGGTTTATTTGCCCATAATTTAATCCCTGTAATAAGAAAATTCACATTTCATAGCCAACAAATGTTCACTAAGGTTTCATATATAAAAAATATCATATTTCATATCCATCAAATGTCCGCCAGGAATTCATAATTGATATCACAGTAAACCATATAGCTAGTACCATAGTAAACAATCACCAAATTGAACAAGTACCAAATAAGCACTTTGCATGCCGCATCTAAAACCTTCAAAAGTAGCATCATATATGGTAATAGAGAGATGAATCTCATCTAGAAAATAGATGAAGTGGAAGTTGAATATTGCGCCTTCCGTGATGTTGAAGGTCTGTGCTACTTTATGCCAACACATGTGGATGATCACCCGCCCATCCTTCGGCCTCTTGAGGAGTAGTTCAATATTTCTAAATGGGTCACCGGAGCATGTGCTTCAAGAACAATAACTCTAGAAGACATGTATGCATCTCTGCCGTAAGTGAGACAAAGGCTCATATATTTCATTAACCGGCATATTCAGTCTATGAATTCTTCACCTAGAATCTTTGTGAATGGATTCCTTCATGTAGTAACAACAACTCAATTTTCCAAAAAAAGAAAAGAAAACCAACCAATTGAAGATCGAGTGATATATGTTGACAAAATTTCAGTCCATAAAGAAAAATCTACGACCATAATCTACTAATAAAATATAATTTATGCATGTTGCGTTTGCACATTGGCATGAATAATACATCAATCTTTAAATAGATACATGGCGTTGTAATAACAGATACCTAGAGAAATAATACTACACATGAGCGTGCAATCTTTACAGAGGTACAACCATAAATAATCCCACCTCTGGAGAAGGCTCCCTCCAAGTTGGGGCATTGAATGGTGCATTTTGAACACACAAAAAGTCAGGAGTTCAAATAAGTTTTAAAAAAAGAAATCCCTTTGTAACAGACGAGTTTCCGGATGAAATCCTGATACTTTGAAAGAGATTGTCCGTTTTGTACACGAAGTGCATCCAGTTTTTGCCGTAACCCTCTCAACTTTCTTGCACATGCTATGTGGATGAAATGATGATATCATGCCAACTTTCAACCTTTTCAGAGTTCATTGGAAATGCTTTTCAATTTTAGGGTCTTATAGCTCAAAATAATTAGTAAATGCATGAAAAATAACAAATGAAGTCAGAAAGGATTGAAATATGATGATGTGGCTTTGAATGGTGCATTTTGAACACACAAAAAGTCAGGAGTTCAAATAAGTTTTAAAAAATGAAATCCCTTTGTAACAGACGAGTTTCCGGATGAAATCCTGATACTTTGAAAGAGATTGTCCGTTTTGTACACGAAGTGCATCCAGTTTTTGCCGTAACCCGCTCAACTTTCTTGCACATGCTATGTGGATGAAATGATGATATCATGCCAACTTTCAACCTTTTCAGAGTTCATTGGAAATGCTTTTCAATTTTAGGGTCTTATAGCTCAAAATAATTAGTAAATGCATGAAAAATAACAAATGAAGTCAGAAAGGATTGAAATATGATGATGTGGCTTTGAATGGTGCATTTTGAACACACAAAAAGTCAGGAGTTCAAATAAGTTTTAAAAAATGAAATCCCTTTGTAACAGACGAGTTTCCGGATGAAATCCTGATACTTTGAAAGAGATTGTCCGTTTTGTACACGAAGTGCATCCAGTTTTTGCCGTAACCCGCTCAACTTTCTTGCACATGCTATGTGGATGAAATGATGATATCATGCCAACTTTCAACCTTTTCAGAGTTCATTGGAAATGCTTTTCAATTTTAGGGTCTTATAGCTCAAAATAATTAGTAAATGCATGAAAAATAACAAATGAAGTCAGAAAGGATTGAAATATGATGATGTGGCTTTGAATGGTGCATTTTGAACACACAAAAAGTCAGGAGTTCAAATAAGTTTTAAAAAATGAAATCCCTTTGTAACAGACGAGTTTCCGGATGAAATCCTGATACTTTGAAAGAGATTGTCCGTTTTGTACACGAAGTGCATCCAGTTTTTGCCGTAACCCGCTCAACTTTCTGGCACATGCTATGTGGATGAAATGATGATATCATGCCAACTTTCAACCTTTTCAGAGTTCATTGGAAATGCTTTTCAATTTTAGGGTCTTATAGCTCAAAATAATTAGTAAATGCATGAAAAATAACAAATGAAGTCAGAAAGGATTGAAATATGATGATGTGGCTTTGAATGGTGCATTTTGAACACACAAAAAGTCAGGAGTTCAAATAAGTTTAAAAAAAAGAAATCCCTTTGTAACAGACGAGTTTCCGGATGAAATCCTGATACTTTGAATGAGATTGTCCGTTTTGTACACGAAGTGCATCCAGTTTTTGCCGTAACCCGCTCAACTTTCTTGCACATGCTATGTGGATGAAATGATGATATCATGCCAACTTTCAACCTTTTCAGAGTTCATTGGAAATGCTTTTCAATTTTAGGGTCTTATAGCTCAAAATAATTAGTAAATGCATGAAAAATAACAAATGAAGTCAGAAAGGATTGAAATATGATGATGTGGCTTTGAATGGTGCATTTTGAACACACAAAAAGTCAGGAGTTCAAATAAGTTTTAAAAAATGAAATCCCTTTGTAACAGACGAGTTTCCGGATGAAATCCTGATACTTTGAATGAGATTGTCCGTTTTGTACACGAAGTGCATCCAGTTTTTGCCGTAACCCGCTCAACTTTCTTGCACATGCTATGTGGATGAAATGATGATATCATGCCAACTTTCAACCTTTTCAGAGTTCATTGGAAATGCTTTTCAATTTTAGGGTCTTATAGCTCAAAATAATTAGTAAATGCATGAAAAATAACAAATGAAGTCAGAAAGGATTGAAATATGATGATGTGGCTTTGAATGGTGCATTTTGAACACACAAAAAGTCAGGAGTTCAAATAAGTTTTAAAAAATGAAATCCCTTTGTAACAGACGAGTTTCCGGATGAAATCCTGATACTTTGAATGAGATTGTCCGTTTTGTACACGAAGTGCATCCAGTTTTTGCCGTAACCCGCTCAACTTTCTTGCACATGCTATGTGGATGAAATGATGATATCATGCCAACTTTCAACCTTTTCAGAGTTCATTGGAAATGCTTTTCAATTTTAGGGTCTTATAGCTCAAAATAATTAGTAAATGCATGAAAAATAACAAATGAAGTCAGAAAGGATTGAAATATGATGATGTGGCTTTGAATGGTGCATTTTGAACACACAAAAAGTCAGGAGTTCAAATAAGTTTTAAAAAATGAAATCCCTTTGTAACAGACGAGTTTCCGGATGAAATCCTGATACTTTGAAAGAGATTGTCCGTTTTGTACACGAAGTGCATCCAGTTTTTGCCGTAACCCGCTCAACTTTCTTGCACATGCTATGTGGATGAAATGATGATATCATGCCAACTTTCAACCTTTTCAGAGTTCATTGGAAATGCTTTTCAATTTTAGGGTCTTATAGCTCAAAATAATTAGTAAATGCATGAAAAATAACAAATGAAGTCAGAAAGGATTGAAATATGATGATGTGGCTTTGAATGGTGCATTTTGAACACACAAAAAGTCAGGAGTTCAAATAAGTTTTAAAAAATGAAATCCCTTTGTAACAGACGAGTTTCCGGATGAAATCCTGATACTTTGAAAGAGATTGTCCGTTTTGTACACGAAGTGCATCCAGTTTTTGCCGTAACCCTCTCAACTTTCTGGCACATGCTATGTGGATGAAATGATGATATCATGCCAACTTTCAACCTTTTCAGAGTTCATTGGAAATGCTTTTCAATTTTAGGGTCTTATAGCTCAAAATAATTAGTAAATGCATGAAAAATAACAAATGAAGTCAGAAAGGATTGAAATATGATGATGTGGCTTTGAATGGTGCATTTTGAACACACAAAAAGTCAGGAGTTCAAATAAGTTTAAAAAAAAGAAATCCCTTTGTAACAGACGAGTTTCCGGATGAAATCCTGATACTTTGAATGAGATTGTCCGTTTTGTACACGAAGTGCATCCAGTTTTTGCCGTAACCCGCTCAACTTTCTGGCACATGCTATGTGGATGAAATGATGATATCATGCCAACTTTCAACCTTTTCAGAGTTCATTGGAAATGCTTTTCAATTTTAGGGTCTTATAGCTCAAAATAATTAGTAAATGCATGAAAAATAACAAATGAAGTCAGAAAGGATTGAAATATGATGATGTGGCTTTGAATGGTGCATTTTGAACACACAAAAAGTCAGGAGTTCAAATAAGTTTAAAAAAAAGAAATCCCTTTGTAACAGACGAGTTTCCGGATGAAATCCTGATACTTTGAAAGAGATTGTCCGTTTTGTACACGAAGTGCATCCAGTTTTTGCCGTAACCCGCTCAACTTTCTTGCACATGCTATGTGGATGAAATGATGATATCATGCCAACTTTCAACCTTTTCAGAGTTCATTGGAAATGCTTTTCAATTTTAGGGTCTTATAGCTCAAAATAATTAGTAAATGCATGAAAAATAACAAATGAAGTCAGAAAGGATTGAAATATGATGATGTGGCTTTGAATGGTGCATTTTGAACACACAAAAAGTCAGGAGTTCAAATAAGTTTTAAAAAATGAAATCCCTTTGTAACAGACGAGTTTCCGGATGAAATCCTGATACTTTGAAAGAGATTGTCCGTTTTGTACACGAAGTGCATCCAGTTTTTGCCGTAACCCTCTCAACTTTCTAGCACATGCTATGTGGATGAAATGATGATATCATGCCAACTTTCAACCTTTTCAGAGTTCATTGGAAATGCTTATCAATTTTAGGGTCTTATAGCTCAAAATAATTAGTAAATGCATGAAAAATAACAAATGAAGTCAGAAAGGATTGAAATATGATGATGTGGCTTTGAATGGTGCATTTTGAACACACAAAAAGTCAGGAGTTCAAATAAGTTTTAAAAAATGAAATCCCTTTGTAACAGACGAGTTTCCGGATGAAATCCTGATACTTTGAATGAGATTGTCCGTTTTGTACACGAAGTGCATCCAGTTTTTGCCGTAACCCGCTCAACTTTCTTGCACATGCTATGTGGATGAAATGATGATATCATGCCAACTTTCAACCTTTTCAGAGTTCATTGGAAATGCTTTTCAATTTTAGGGTCTTATAGCTCAAAATAATTAGTAAATGCATGAAAAATAACAAATGAAGTCAGAAAGGATTGAAATATGATGATGTGGCTTTGAATGGTGCATTTTGAACACACAAAAAGTCAGGAGTTCAAATAAGTTTTAAAAAATGAAATCCCTTTGTAACAGACGAGTTTCCGGATGAAATCCTGATACTTTGAAAGAGATTGTCCGTTTTGTACACGAAGTGCATCCAGTTTTTGCCGTAACCCGCTCAACTTTCTTGCACATGCTATGTGGATGAAATGATGATATCATGCCAACTTTCAACCTTTTCAGAGTTCATTGGAAATGCTTTTCAATTTTAGGGTCTTATAGCTCAAAATAATTAGTAAATGCATGAAAAATAACAAATGAAGTCAGAAAGGATTGAAATATGATGATGTGGCTTTGAATGGTGCATTTTGAACACACAAAAAGTCAGGAGTTCAAATAAGTTTTAAAAAATGAAATCCCTTTGTAACAGACGAGTTTCCGGATGAAATCCTGATACTTTGAAAGAGATTGTCCGTTTTGTACACGAAGTGCATCCAGTTTTTGCCGTAACCCTCTCAACTTTCTGGCACATGCTATGTGGATGAAATGATGATATCATGCCAACTTTCAACCTTTTCAGAGTTCATTGGAAATGCTTTTCAATTTTAGGGTCTTATAGCTCAAAATAATTAGTAAATGCATGAAAAATAACAAATGAAGTCAGAAAGGATTGAAATATGATGATGTGGCTTTGAATGGTGCATTTTGAACACACAAAAAGTCAGGAGTTCAAATAAGTTTAAAAAAAAGAAATCCCTTTGTAACAGACGAGTTTCCGGATGAAATCCTGATACTTTGAATGAGATTGTCCGTTTTGTACACGAAGTGCATCCAGTTTTTGCCGTAACCCGCTCAACTTTCTGGCACATGCTATGTGGATGAAATGATGATATCATGCCAACTTTCAACCTTTTCAGAGTTCATTGGAAATGCTTTTCAATTTTAGGGTCTTATAGCTCAAAATAATTAGTAAATGCATGAAAAATAACAAATGAAGTCAGAAAGGATTGAAATATGATGATGTGGCTTTGAATGGTGCATTTTGAACACACAAAAAGTCAGGAGTTCAAATAAGTTTTAAAAAATGAAATCCCTTTGTAACAGACGAGTTTCCGGATGAAATCCTGATACTTTGAAAGAGATTGTCCGTTTTGTACACGAAGTGCATCCAGTTTTTGCCGTAACCCGCTCAACTTTCTTGCACATGCTATGTGGATGAAATGATGATATCATGCCAACTTTCAACCTTTTCAGAGTTCATTGGAAATGCTTTTCAATTTTAGGGTCTTATAGCTCAAAATAATTAGTAAATGCATGAAAAATAACAAATGAAGTCAGAAAGGATTGAAATATGATGATGTGGCTTTGAATGGTGCATTTTGAACACACAAAAAGTCAGGAGTTCAAATAAGTTTTAAAAAATGAAATCCCTTTGTAACAGACGAGTTTCCGGATGAAATCCTGATACTTTGAAAGAGATTGTCCGTTTTGTACACGAAGTGCATCCAGTTTTTGCCGTAACCCTCTCAACTTTCTAGCACATGCTATGTGGATGAAATGATGATATCATGCCAACTTTCAACCTTTTCAGAGTTCATTGGAAATGCTTATCAATTTTAGGGTCTTATAGCTCAAAATAATTAGTAAATGCATGAAAAATAACAAATGAAGTCAGAAAGGATTGAAATATGATGATGTGGCTTTGAATGGTGCATTTTGAACACACAAAAGTCAGGAGTTCAAATAAGTTTAAAAAAAAGAAATCCCGTTGTAACAGACGAGTTTCCGGATGAAATCCTGATACTTTGAATGAGATTGTCCGTTTTGTACACGAAGTGCATCCAGTTTTTGCCGTAACCCGCTCAACTTTCTTGCACATGCTATGTGGATGAAATGATGATATCATGCCAACTTTCAACCTTTTCAGAGTTCATTGGAAATGCTTTTCAATTTTAGGGTCTTATAGCTCAAAATAATTAGTAAATGCATGAAAAATAACAAATGAAGTCAGAAAGGATTGAAATATGATGATGTGGCTTTGAATGGTGCATTTTGAACACACAAAAAGTCAGGAGTTCAAATAAGTTTTAAAAAATGAAATCCCTTTGTAACAGACGAGTTTCCGGATGAAATCCTGATACTTTGAATGAGATTGTCCGTTTTGTACACGAAGTGCATCCAGTTTTTGCCGTAACCCGCTCAACTTTCTTGCACATGCTATGTGGATGAAATGATGATATCATGCCAACTTTCAACCTTTTCAGAGTTCATTGGAAATGCTTTTCAATTTTAGGGTCTTATAGCTCAAAATAATTAGTAAATGCATGAAAAATAACAAATGAAGTCAGAAAGGATTGAAATATGATGATGTGGCTTTGAATGGTGCATTTTGAACACACAAAAAGTCAGGAGTTCAAATAAGTTTAAAAAAAAGAAATCCCTTTGTAACAGACGAGTTTCCGGATGAAATCCTGATACTTTGAAAGAGATTGTCCGTTTTGTACACGAAGTGCATCCAGTTTTTGCCGTAACCCTCTCAACTTTCTGGCACATGCTATGTGGATGAAATGATGATATCATGCCAACTTTCAACCTTTTCAGAGTTCATTGGAAATGCTTTTCAATTTTAGGGTCTTATAGCTCAAAATAATTAGTAAATGCATGAAAAATAACAAATGAAGTCAGAAAGGATTGAAATATGATGATGTGGCTTTGAATGGTACATTTTGAACACACAAAAAGTCAGGAGTTCAAATAAGTTTAAAAAAAAGAAATCCCTTTGTAACAGACGAGTTTCCGGATGAAATCCTGATACTTTGAATGAGATTGTCCGTTTTGTACACGAAGTGCATCCAGTTTTTGCCGTAACCCTCTCAACTTTCTTGCACATGCTATGTGGATGAAATGATGATATCATGCCAACTTTCAACCTTTTCAGAGTTCATTTGAAATGCTTTTCAATTTTAGGGTCTTATAGCTCAAAATAATTAGTAAATGCATGAAAAATAACAAATGAAGTCAGAAAGGATTGAAATATGATGATGTGGCTTTGAATGGTGCATTTTGAACACACAAAAAGTCAGGAGTTCAAATAAGTTTTAAAAAATGAAATCCCTTTGTAACAGACGAGTTTCCGGATGAAATCCTGATACTTTGAAAGAGATTGTCCGTTTTGTACACGAAGTGCTTCCAGTTTTTGCCGTAACCCGCTCAACTTTCTTGCACATGCTATGTGGATGAAATGATGATATCATGCCAACTTTCAACCTTTTCAGAGTTCATTGGAAATGCTTTTCAATTTTAGGGTCTTATAGCTCAAAATAATTAGTAAATGCATGAAAAATAACAAATGAAGTCAGAAAGGATTGAAATATGATGATGTGGCTTTGAATGGTGCATTTTGAACACACAAAAAGTCAGGAGTTCAAATAAGTTTTAAAAAATGAAATCCCTTTGTAACAGACGAGTTTCCGGATGAAATCCTGATACTTTGAAAGAGATTGTCCGTTTTGTACACGAAGTGCATCCAGTTTTTGCCGTAACCCTCTCAACTTTCTAGCACATGCTATGTGGATGAAATGATGATATCATGCCAACTTTCAACCTTTTCAGAGTTCATTGGAAATGCTTATCAATTTTAGGGTCTTATAGCTCAAAATAATTAGTAAATGCATGAAAAATAACAAATGAAGTCAGAAAGGATTGAAATATGATGATGTGGCTTTGAATGGTGCATTTTGAACACACAAAAAGTCAGGAGTTCAAATAAGTTTAAAAAAAGAAATCCCGTTGTAACAGACGAGTTTCCGGATGAAATCCTGATACTTTGAATGAGATTGTCCGTTTTGTACACGAAGTGCATCCAGTTTTTGCCGTAACCCGCTCAACTTTCTTGCACATGCTATGTGGATGAAATGATGATATCATGCCAACTTTCAACCTTTTCAGAGTTCATTGGAAATGCTTTTCAATTTTAGGGTCTTATAGCTCAAAATAATTAGTAAATGCATGAAAAATAACAAATGAAGTCAGAAAGGATTGAAATATGATGATGTGGCTTTGAATGGTGCATTTTGAACACACAAAAAGTCAGGAATTCAAATAAGTTTTAAAAAATGAAATCCCTTTGTAACAGACGAGTTTCCGGATGAAATCCTGATACTTTGAATGAGATTGTCCGTTTTGTACACGAAGTGCATCCAGTTTTTGCCGTAACCCGCTCAACTTTCTTGCACATGCTATGTGGATGAAATGATGATATCATGCCAACTTTCAACCTTTTCAGAGTTCATTGGAAATGCTTTTCAATTTTAGGGTCTTATAGCTCAAAATAATTAGTAAATGCATGAAAAATAACAAATGAAGTCAGAAAGGATTGAAATATGATGATGTGGCTTTGAATGGTGCATTTTGAACACACAAAAAGTCAGGAGTTCAAATAAGTTTAAAAAAAAGAAATCCCTTTGTAACAGACGAGTTTCCGGATGAAATCCTGATACTTTGAAAGAGATTGTCCGTTTTGTACACGAAGTGCATCCAGTTTTTGCCGTAACCCTCTCAACTTTCTGGCACATGCTATGTGGATGAAATGATGATATCATGCCAACTTTCAACCTTTTCAGAGTTCATTGGAAATGCTTTTCAATTTTAGGGTCTTATAGCTCAAAATAATTAGTAAATGCATGAAAAATAACAAATGAAGTCAGAAAGGATTGAAATATGATGATGTGGCTTTGAATGGTACATTTTGAACACACAAAAAGTCAGGAGTTCAAATAAGTTTAAAAAAAAGAAATCCCTTTGTAACAGACGAGTTTCCGGATGAAATCCTGATACTTTGAATGAGATTGTCCGTTTTGTACACGAAGTGCATCCAGTTTTTGCCGTAACCCTCTCAACTTTCTTGCACATGCTATGTGGATGAAATGATGATATCATGCCAACTTTCAACCTTTTCAGAGTTCATTGGAAATGCTTTTCAATTTTAGGGTCTTATAGCTCAAAATAATTAGTAAATGCATGAAAAATAACAAATGAAGTCAGAAAGGATTGAAATATGATGATGTGGCTTTGAATGGTGCATTTTGAACACACAAAAAGTCAGGAGTTCAAATAAGTTTTAAAAAATGAAATCCCTTTGTAACAGACGAGTTTCCGGATGAAATCCTGATACTTTGAAAGAGATTGTCCGTTTTGTACACGAAGTGCATCCAGTTTTTGCCGTAACCCGCTCAACTTTCTTGCACATGCTATGTGGATGAAATGATGATATCATGCCAACTTTCAACCTTTTCAGAGTTCATTGGAAATGCTTTTCAATTTTAGGGTCTTATAGCTCAAAATAATTAGTAAATGCATGAAAAATAACAAATGAAGTCAGAAAGGATTGAAATATGATGATGTGGCTTTGAATGGTATATTTTGAACACACAATTAGTCAGGAGTTCAAATAAGTTTAAAAAAAAGAAATCCCTTTGTAACAGACGAGTTTCCGGATGAAATCCTGATACTTTGAATGAGATTGTCCGTTTTGTACACGAAGTGCATCCAGTTTTTGCCGTAACCCGCTCAACTTTCTTGCACATGCTATGTGGATGAAATGATGATATCATGCCAACTTTCAACCTTTTCAGAGTTCATTGGAAATGCTTTTCAATTTTAGGGTCTTATAGCTCAAAATAATTAGTAAATGCATGAAAAATAACAAATGAAGTCAGAAAGGATTGAAATATGATGATGTGGCTTTGAATGGTGCATTTTGAACACACAAAAAGTCAGGAGTTCAAATAAGTTTTAAAAAATGAAATCCCTTTGTAACAGACGAGTTTCCGGATGAAATCCTGATACTTTGAAAGAGATTGTCCGTTTTGTACACGAAGTGCATCCAGTTTTTGCCGTAACCCTCTCAACTTTCTTGCACATGCTATGTGGATGAAATGATGATATCATGCCAACTTTCAACCTTTTCAGAGTTCATTGGAAATGCTTTTCAATTTTAGGGTCTTATAGCTCAAAATAATTAGTAAATGCATGAAAAATAACAAATGAAGTCAGAAAGGATTGAAATATGATGATGTGGCTTTGAATGGTGCATTTTGAACACACAAAAAGTCAGGAGTTCAAATAAGTTTAAAAAAAAGAAATCCCTTTGTAACAGACGAGTTTCCGGATGAAATCCTGATACTTTGAATGAGATTGTCCGTTTTGTACACGAAGTGCATCCAGTTTTTGCCGTAACCCGCTCAACTTTCTTGCACATGCTATGTGGATGAAATGATGATATCATGCCAACTTTCAACCTTTTCAGAGTTCATTGGAAATGCTTTTCAATTTTAGGGTCTTATAGCTCAAAATAATTAGTAAATGCATGAAAAATAACAAATGAAGTCAGAAAGGATTGAAATATGATGATGTGGCTTTGAATGGTGCATTTTGAACACACAAAAAGTCAGGAGTTCAAATAAGTTTTAAAAAATGAAATCCCTTTGTAACAGACGAGTTTCCGGATGAAATCCTGATACTTTGAATGAGATTGTCCGTTTTGTACACGAAGTGCATCCAGTTTTTGCCGTAACCCGCTCAACTTTCTTGCACATGCTATGTGGATGAAATGATGATATCATGCCAACTTTCAACCTTTTCAGAGTTCATTGGAAATGCTTTTCAATTTTAGGGTCTTATAGCTCAAAATAATTAGTAAATGCATGAAAAATAACAAATGAAGTCAGAAAGGATTGAAATATGATGATGTGGCTTTGAATGGTGCATTTTGAACACACAAAAAGTCAGGAGTTCAAATAAGTTTTAAAAAATGAAATCCCTTTGTAACAGACGAGTTTCCGGATGAAATCCTGATACTTTGAAAGAGATTGTCCGTTTTGTACACGAAGTGCATCCAGTTTTTGCCGTAACCCGCTCAACTTTCTTGCACATGCTATGTGGATGAAATGATGATATCATGCCAACTTTCAACCTTTTCAGAGTTCATTGGAAATGCTTTTCAATTTTAGGGTCTTATAGCTCAAAATAATTAGTAAATGCATGAAAAATAACAAATGAAGTCAGAAAGGATTGAAATATGATGATGTGGCTTTGAATGGTGCATTTTGAACACACAAAAAGTCAGGAGTTCAAATAAGTTTTAAAAAATGAAATCCCTTTGTAACAGACGAGTTTCCGGATGAAATCCTGATACTTTGAAAGAGATTGTCCGTTTTGTACACGAAGTGCATCCAGTTTTTGCCGTAACCCTCTCAACTTTCTGGCACATGCTATGTGGATGAAATGATGATATCATGCCAACTTTCAACCTTTTCAGAGTTCATTGGAAATGCTTTTCAATTTTAGGGTCTTATAGCTCAAAATAATTAGTAAATGCATGAAAAATAACAAATGAAGTCAGAAAGGATTGAAATATGATGATGTGGCTTTGAATGGTGCATTTTGAACACACAAAAAGTCAGGAGTTCAAATAAGTTTAAAAAAAAGAAATCCCTTTGTAACAGACGAGTTTCCGGATGAAATCCTGATACTTTGAATGAGATTGTCCGTTTTGTACACGAAGTGCATCCAGTTTTTGCCGTAACCCGCTCAACTTTCTTGCACATGCTATGTGGATGAAATGATGATATCATGCCAACTTTCAACCTTTTCAGAGTTCATTGGAAATGCTTTTCAATTTTAGGGTCTTATAGCTCAAAATAATTAGTAAATGCATGAAAAATAACAAATGAAGTCAGAAAGGATTGAAATATGATGATGTGGCTTTGAATGGTGCATTTTGAACACACAAAAAGTCAGGAGTTCAAATAAGTTTTAAAAAATGAAATCCCTTTGTAACAGACGAGTTTCCGGATGAAATCCTGATACTTTGAATGAGATTGTCCGTTTTGTACACGAAGTGCATCCAGTTTTTGCCGTAACCCGCTCAACTTTCTTGCACATGCTATGTGGATGAAATGATGATATCATGCCAACTTTCAACCTTTTCAGAGTTCATTGGAAATGCTTTTCAATTTTAGGGTCTTATAGCTCAAAATAATTAGTAAATGCATGAAAAATAACAAATGAAGTCAGAAAGGATTGAAATATGATGATGTGGCTTTGAATGGTGCATTTTGAACACACAAAAAGTCAGGAGTTCAAATAAGTTTTAAAAAATGAAATCCCTTTGTAACAGACGAGTTTCCGGATGAAATCCTGATACTTTGAAAGAGATTGTCCGTTTTGTACACGAAGTGCATCCAGTTTTTGCCGTAACCCGCTCAACTTTCTTGCACATGCTATGTGGATGAAATGATGATATCATGCCAACTTTCAACCTTTTCAGAGTTCATTGGAAATGCTTTTCAATTTTAGGGTCTTATAGCTCAAAATAATTAGTAAATGCATGAAAAATAACAAATGAAGTCAGAAAGGATTGAAATATGATGATGTGGCTTTGAATGGTGCATTTTGAACACACAAAAAGTCAGGAGTTCAAATAAGTTTTAAAAAATGAAATCCCTTTGTAACAGACGAGTTTCCGTATAAAATTTAAACTATTCAAATTTGGAAACTAATGGAGTAACAGAAAGTTTATAATTATTCTGAGCTAAAAGCAAAAAGAATAAAAAAATAAAGCAAAAATCAAAAGAAAATAAATAATTCAAAAAACAAAAAAATACTGGAAAAAATAAAAAAATGCCGCCTAATGGGCCACACGCCCTGCATACGACTAGAAACCCATCTGCACATGGGCCAGGATGCAGGCCCGCAGGCCCAATAGGCCCAACATGGCAGTGACAAAGGTAGGCATGTAATGCCTGCATATTAGAGAGGAGCTCAGCACCTAAGCTGCAACGCAGCTTATAAACAGGTGCTGAGCTCTCTCAGCTAGCGAGGTGGGACTAAACTTCCCACCGCACCGCGCAAGCACATTAGTCCCGGTTGGTGGCTCCAACCGGAACCAATGCCCCCCTTTGGTCCCGGTTGGTGCCACCAACCGGGACCAAAGCCCTCTGCTTCCCACCCTTTGCGCTGGTGAAAAGAGGCCTTTGGTCCCGGTTGGTGCCACCAACCGGGACTAAAGGGTGGGTATTGGTTTCGGTTTGTGCGTTGAACCGGGACCAAAGCCTTTGCTATATAAGCAACACTTAGGAAATTTTCAGATTTTCATCGCCAGTTTCGCCCCGCCCGACGACGCCGCGAGCTCGATCTACGCCGCCAGGCTGCCCCGCCGCCGTCGCCCGTGCCCCCGAGCCCACGCCATCGCCCGTCGCCGTCGTCCTCCGCCCCCCGCCCCCGTCGCCGTCGGCCTCCGCCGCGCGCCCCCGAGCCGTTGCCCGTACGTCACCGTCGCCCTCCGCCCCCGGCCCGTCGCGGGCGCCGTCGCCCTCCGCCACCCACGCCGTCGCCCTCCGTCGCCTGATGTGAGCCGCCGCCACGCCATGGCTCTGTTTATTTTTTTCATATAGTTTGTATTATTTTTTTGTTCATTGCATTTTTTCATATATATAATGTATGTATGTATATATATATATATATACATATATATATATATATATACATACATATATATATATATATATATATATATATATGTGGTAGCTATATGATGAATGGATGTGGCTATGTATGTATGAATATAATGTTCATACAATTTTATAGAACTATGTATGTATGAATATAATGTAGCTATATGATTTTAGGTTATAAGTGCTTAGTAGTTGAACTAGCTAGTTGATTTAATAAAACTATTTTATTAAATTTTACTATATATAGAAGTAGTTTATTTTTAGTAAGAACTACTTTATTTTATATATTTATAGTAAGTGCTTATTAGTTGAACTAGTTGATTAATTAATAGAACTATTTTATTAAATTTTACTATATATAGAAGTAGTTTATTTTTAGTAAGAACTACTTTATTTTATTTATTTATAGTAAGTGCTTAATTAGTAGTTGAACTAGTTGATTAATTAATAAAACTACTTTATTTTATTTATAGTAAGTGCTTAATTAGTAGTTGAACTAGTTGATTTAACAAAACTAGTTTATTTTACTATAGAAGTAGTTTATTTTTAGCAAGGAAATTAATAGAACTAGTTTGTTTTTTTAGTTAAAGCAATTATTCCCGCATCGACGTCGACGATGCCTATCCCGCATCCTCGTCGTCGACTCGGCGGAGGAGGCCGGCTTGATCAGAGGGGCCATGTCCGGGACTGGGCTCCGCCGGGCTGGTTTTGGGAGGTGCTACCTTCCGGTGGGCGTAGGTTGGTGAGGAACCAGCCCGCCGTTGACCCGATCCTTGTTTGGTGGCGCTCGCGTGGGCCAGTGATGGTGCCGAGGCTTCCGGACACCGCGGAGGTGGTACGTCACCGTGTCAGCGAGGAGGACCAGCACGTCCGTCGCTACATGGTTGCGTTGGAGGGCAGGTTCGACAATACCTGGCAGGTTCTTCAGGGATCTCACTGGAGCTATGATCCTGTGATGGTTCCGTCCCTTTGGCTGTCCACCGCCCGCGCCGATACCCGTCGGGCGCTACTGTTCTAGCTGTACTAGCGATGCTATATGTATGATAGTATTCGAGGTGTATTAGTGATAATATTCGACGATGTACGGACGCATGGAGATGATGTAGTTTTGCTTATAATTGAATGCATCCTAATTTGAATACTACTTTATTTTGTGATTTGATTTTGCTTATTGAATGCTCAAAGTGGAAAACTACTCCGATCCTACTTTGAATGCTAAAATTGGAGAGCACTATGATTAGTTGATAGCTTATAGGGTTTTTGTTTTCGCAGAAATCTAGGAGCCCCCGGCCCCTCCATCATCCCCGCCGTCGTCCCCGTCACCGCCCCCTTCGACATCGAGGTGAGACCAGCCAAATCCTCTTTTAGAAAGATAATTAAACGATATTTCGGGTTGACTGTAAGTCTGTCGAGTCTCCACCATATATGAGAGGACGAAGAATCCCGACTGTTGTCGTGGGGGTAGCTTCTCCTTCGTTCCCGTGTGCTAGACAATTTGTTGTAATGCACTCGAGAACGAAAGGAGGAGCTACCATCACCGACGGTCGCAAATGTCAGAGAGGAATCAGTGAGGTAGAGTTCCACCATATATATATGAGAGGACGAAGAATCCCGACTGTTGTCGTGGGGTCGCTTCTCCTTTGTTCCCGTGTGCTAGCTAGACATTTTGGTGTAATGCACACGGGGACAAAGGGAGGAGCGACCATCATCTAACTTAGGTTTTTTAGTACATATATTTAATTGTAGATGTTTAATATTTGAATTATGAACATAGGAAATGTCGTACTCGGACGACGAAAGTCTCCCGGGGGAGTGCGACTGGTGCCACGACGACCGAGGTCAGTGCGACAGGCCTCACCTGGACGAAGATCGGCGCTTCAGTATTAAGCTGGAGGAGACGTTCGATGTTGAAACGGTACGCAACGATGACAAGTGTTATTTTTTCGTAATTAAGCACGACTTCAACTATTTCAACGTGTACTTTTCATCTTTTACAATTCGGCTAGCTTATCCCATGCCATGCAAGACGCTACGTCTTGGAGAGGATGGGTTTTGAAGACCATGAAAGTATGGAAACAAAGAAAATTCACCTAAGGACCCATCATGATATAGATTTTGAAGTAAAGTTGTATAATTCTGAGAGCGTAACCCATTTTGGTTGCAAAAATTGGGAAGCATTTTGCAAGATGTATGGTTTTGATGAGGGTATGCTTGTCACCATGGATCTTGGTGATCCTGACATCGAGCAATACAATATGGACATTTGGGTCCTTGTTGATACACCTCCAATTCTACCGCTATGTGAGTTTCTCAAACATAGTTATTAGCTAATTTATATTGTTCATTTCAAAATAGTTGACAACTTATTTTCATTGACAGCTTATTTTGATTGTTCAAACAATGTGCGGAACATGGTAGACAGAACCTACTACACCGATGGCTCTGAGTTAACTTATAAGGAGAAAACTCATCTGGTCGGATTTTGTACTGATATTGAGAATTACAATATCTACAATCAAACTCCTCAACATTATGGTCAATGCATGCCACTAGTGCACGTGTTGAACTACGGTAACTACTATGGAGATACCCTGGTAAGATTTCTTACTATTACGACATCCGTGCATATTTTGCATAGTTCTAAAACTAGTACATTATCATTGCTAACTATGAAGTTATTACTATGTTTTTCAACAGATAATCCCAGAGGATTGTGTGCCTCATTTGATGTATCAGAATGGTAGGCTTGATGTTTTGAATATACAACCAGGTCATCCTACGAATCTCAACTATCCATACCGGATTTCTAAAAGAAGTGGAGACATGCAAATCAAAGAATGAAAAAAATGTATGGACAGTCGCAAGGAGGTTCTTGGAAGCAAAAGGAAGCGAGGCGCAAGAATTGGAGACAGGATGATTCCCATTCTCCATAATGGAGAGTCAGGGTCTATATTGTTTTATGCTATTTTACCTTAAAGAGGGTATTTCGGTCCTACCTAATACTGATGATCATGTGCTAAGAACAATTAAGTAGGGTTGGTTCGATGACTGTGAGGATGATGATCGTATGACTTGTTATTAATAACGAGTAGAAGTTGTATGATGATGATTAGTAGGACTTGTTATTATATATAATGATGCATGATGCGCGCATGAAGAGTTATTATATATCAGCGGGTGAAATGAACATGGATTGGATTGAAGTGAAGGCAACATGCATGTGGTGCGTGTCGAAAGTAGTACAATCCAAACTTGATCAAGTTAGGATTAGTATTACTTTCGACATGCACCACATGTTGCCTTCACTTCAATCTAAGCCATGTTTAGGCATAGCAGTACGTAGCGTTGGTAAACCAAGCACGGAGATATAAGAGAGGACACTTCTCTCTAATAGCTACCTAATAACAACCTAAATTAACCCCCCAAAACCCCCAACCCCCCCCCCCCCTTCAAAAAAAAAAAACCCCAGCCCCTGAAATGCTGACGCGTGGATGCCTATTGGTCCCGGTTGGTGTCACCAACCGGGACCAAAGGCCCTCCGTCCTGGGCTGGCCGCAGCGGCCACATGGAGGACCTTCTGTCCTGTCCCGGTTCGTGTAAGAACCGGGACTAAAGGCCAAGGGCATTAGTAACGACCTTTTAGTCCCGGTTCACAAACCGGGACAGAAGGCCCTCACGAACTGGGACAATAGGCCCTTTTTCTACTAGTGATATGAAGGTTCTTGTAGAATGGAGCAATCGTTACCACTCACATAGTCAGCAAGATCATGCATTAGATCATGCATCTTGCAAGTAGTTGGTTGCTGGATGAACCTGTCTTCAAATGCAGATGGTAGATTCTTCCGAATCTCAACATCTTGTAGGAAACATCTCCAAACTAGCACATTGAAAATTTCTTGGCCTTTTATTTCTGATATGATGAAGTCATTTGCCATCCATAGTTGGATTAATAAATCTTTATCCATTGGGGAATCCTTGGGGAAAATAGCACAGAAAGTAAAGCATAGTTTAGCTTCCGATGACAAGTGATCATAGCTTAGTTGTAGTGCAGGTACAATCCCAGTAGTTTTGATGATCTCATTCTTCCATACATCACTGTCTAGAACAGAAAACCACTCACTGACATGTTTCGAACGAAGTAAAGCTGCTATTATCTTGATAGAAAGAGGCAACCCCTTACACTTGTGGACAATGTTCTTTGCCACTAAACTCGATTTTTCTTTATTTTCCACTTCCCTTCCAAATGCATTTATGTGAAAAAGCTCCAATGATTGTTCCTCATTTAGAAGGGATATTTGATGGGAAGGAAGTGTGCCCATTATAGAAGCAACTTGATTGCTGCGGCTTGTCACAATTACAACACTACCCGAGCCACCATTAGGTCTTGATTCCGCACGCCGAGGCACCGCACTTATTCATTGTGGCCACTTGTACTATAGACCGTATAATTTCTTCGATAACAAACTTATCCGAGACACAAACCCATATGACCAACTCAAAATGATGGTTCACCCTCTGATCATTGTGCACAAGCTGGGCAAGTGTAGTCTTACCAATTCCCCCCATACCAACTATAGGGAGTACCACGACATTGTTATTGTTACTGTTGTTGTTGGACTGCTCGAGCAACGTTTTCACCACTAGTTCCTTGTCATCCTGTCTACCGATAATCTCTGATTCATCAACACAAGAGTGTGTTTGCGGATGGTCGGCGTGCGGTGCCTCGGCATGCTGCGGGAAGTGGAAATTGTTCATCTCCACAACCAGTTGATCTATGATTTCAAGTGCACCCTTCATCTTCCGGCTCATGGAGAGATGGAAAACAACCGGGCTATTAGCGGTGAAGTAGCTAATCACCTGAAATGGATACAAAAGATAAATTGAAATGAAAAGGCTTCTAAACACTATTACTTCGGCACCATCGTAAAGCCTTCTAAAAACTATTACTCCAGGACTCACCTTGTGCGCCATGGAGTGGGGGCGGATCTGGGCAGCACGGCGGCGCAGCGCCTCATAGCGGAAGTCATCAAGGACGTCGTCGGCTTGGTAGGCGGCGGTCTTCAGGTCTGTCATCCACCGGCGGACAGCGGGGTTTGTGTGGCTCTTGGCCTCGGCGCCCAGCAGGACGCATTGGATGGCAGAGAGGTGGCGCTCCAGCCTCCGGCGGGCCTTGTCCAGCCCCCACGCCCGCAAAAGCTCCACCACCAGCGCTTCGACAGCCTTGGCGCCCAATCTGCCCAGCAGCGGCATCAGCAGGGAAACCATCTCCGTGAATGCCGGCAGGTGGCTCCACTCAGTGGGTGCTCCGGTCCGGTTATCTGACAACAACTCTCCCGATGTTGAGGTAAACTAGCCCTGAGAAATACTAGCTCATGGTTGCGGAGGCAGTGGAGGGTTGCCAGCCTAAATATGTACTCCCTCTGTCTGAAAAAGCTTGTCCCAAACTTGTCTCTCAAATGGATGTATCTAGCACTAACTTGGTGCTAGATGCATCCATTTGACGAACAAACTTTTTCGGACGGAGGGAGTACGTGCATAACAGTCGAGGGCTAGCATACCAACGCGGAAGGCGCGCCTTCATTAATTTCAGTGCATACAAAGATGGCTGGGTTTTTATTCTTTTCTACTGTACGTAGTAAGTTGGTTGTCATGCATGGCCCATTGACGTCTTTCCCAATGTCCTCGCTTAAGTTAGACGGCGACGTCTCCGTTCACCGCGAGGCGTATATGTCCAACTCACTCTTAATCTTAAGCGTAAACTCTTCCCAGCACTCATAACAGGAGTTGTTGCTGTTGTACTGATCAAAATATGGTATAACCCTCTTTTTTTTTGGAAACCATATTTAAGTCTGTTTAGTGTTTATATCGGCGATGATGTATATTGTGCCCCGGAGGCCCATACCCAAAGCAGTAGCTGATGCTGACTCAAGCCGCATCATCTGGACTCCTCGAGCAACAAGCAACAAGACAACGCCACCAAAGAGGGGACGGCCCCCGCTGGCGTCGTCATTGTCAGCCTCGTATATCCGGAAGCAGGATTTGTCCCATCCAAGATCACAAATCCTAAGGCTGCAGGTGGGACTGTAGATGGCATCCCACCACAATCCCACTCAGTCCCACCGTTGTTTCATGGGCATTAGGGGAGAGCCCACTAGAGATTTGGTGGTTTAAGCGGGCATAAATGGGATCCCACTTAAAATGTGTTGTACAGGGACAAACTCACAAACAATGACAGCCATTACTCTTCGATGAAAGAAATCTCCACAGCAGATCGATAGATAATTTAGGCACACGCCATCAGGAAAAACGAACGTCATGGTCAAAACTCTCTGTCCCGGCGAGCTCCTTGCCTATCGCGGCCACCACGGCGTGGTAGGCTGGTTTGGCCAGCACCGTGAAGCTGGTGCCAGAGTCGAGGATGACGCCGCCTCCGTATCGACGTCCCAGACGGCGCGCGGTATCTTGAGGAACTCCCCGGCGATGGAGATGGTCGATTCAGTAGGAGAAGCGGCCGCCGAGCAGCAGCGGCGTCTGGCGTGCACGGGGAGCGACGGCGCAGGAGGCGTGGGCGCGGAGAGAGGTGTTCGACGAGGCAGTTGGAGAAGCGGCCGCCGAAGCCGAGGGCGGCGTGCGATGCAAAGGAGCTGTCGCTGTAACAGAGGTTGAGCACGCCGTCGAAGGTCGAGCACGCCGTCGGAGTCGGAGGTCGGAGCCCTCGAACCTGAATCTACCAAATAGGCTGTCGCCCGGATCTGACCCCGAGCTCACCGCAGCACCTCGCTGGACCTCCATCACCACGTGCCCCGCGAGGACACCGCACCGACCGCCAGCCGCCGCTGGAAGCCCAGATCGGGCTAATCCACCGCGTGCCACAGCACAGATCAGCTCTTGCCCACCGCCGCCCTCGTCGCGCTCATACCGCATCTGCCCGCAGCCCACGCACCTCGGCCTCAAGGAGCTAGCAGACTCGCGCAACCCCAACCTAAGCCCCACATCTGCACTTTGCTCAGCTCAGTCAAAAAAAGAGCACCACCTAGATTCAAATCTTTTAGTTGATCAATTCCATGATCTGCATTACTATCAATATTTGTGGAGAATTCAGCTGACCAATACCTCGTGGCATGCGTTCCAAATGGCAAGACATAACAAAGAAGCTGTGTCGACGACTGCTCATATATCTCATGCCTTCTGTCAATTTCCCAAGGAACCAGCAATCAATGAGCTTCAATGTTTGCAAGCTACGTAACATGGTAGTCCCTTCAGGCAGTGCAATTATATCAGAATCAGAACAATCTAGATAGCGTAGATGCTTCAGGTTTGTCATATGTGTTATGATTAAGGATGTCTTCAATGATCCCAAAGACATGAATTTTGACTTGTCCATACTCAGAAACTTGCCCGTATCCAGAAGACTCATAGTCCGCCCACTTTGGACCAATATCCTGCGGGATCGGGGAGCCAGCGAGGTAGATCGTTCGATTGAGAATGAGCGCGCGAAGCAATTGCTCTAGAATGGCGGGTAACACAACCCGATTTATATGTTCAATACTCCTAGATGAGGACAATTGAACGTTGGAGCTTTATTTTGCATGCATGATCTATACTAACCTATAGGAGTTGTACTTTGGGACGGATGAAGTATATAATTGGATATCATACACTGTATTTGTTTGGACAATGAGCTTTCTTTCTTTTAACTGTTGAATGCTTTTCTTCTAACTAATCTACACCTACCTTCTGATAAAAAGAGGAAGATTTCTTCGAAATCAATAATTGAGGAGTACTCCTTACAAATATCACTTCCACCTTCCCAGGTTGTGACAAGTGACGCGCTGCATGTGAGCCGCCGTTGCAACATGGGAGTTTTTCATTTTTTGTAGATCAGTCTATTCAAAACGATTTATCTCTTAAACCGTGCGTCCAAATCTTGAATTGTTTTCATCGTTGGATTCCTCGTGACGAGATCTTCAAAAATAAATCCCATGTTGATAGGTTTTGACGAACTTTTTTTCACGAAAAAACCAGATCGGGAGCATGTTTTTTTTCTTTCCAAAAGCCATTTACGAGAGGCACGGCGGTGCCTCTCGCGGAAGCAAAAACGTGCCTCTCACGAAAGAAGCAAAAAGAAAATAGGAAGGAGAGAAAAGGATGTTCGTGTGAGTTGTGAGAAGCAACAACTTGGAAAAAGAAGAGGGGCTGAGGAGCAGCTTCAACACAGAGAAGGTTACAGACGACGCACCACAATGTGCACAACGCCACCATTAGAAACACAAGCTCAAGTTGCAGGAGAAATTATCGCAGATTAAGACGTCGAGCACAAAAGTTGTCGAAGAGCCACCAAGTTGAGGGTCCTGCACTAGGGGAAGACGCGTCGTGTTGACCATAGCTGCAGTCGCGCCTAGTCTGACCCTCCCCCGTGTCGTGCCACAACACGAGGGCACCGTGCACCAGATAGCAGCCCAGCAACAACATCAACAGTGATCCCACCTCGATCTCGTCACTGCCGGTCTCAGGCTCTCAGCCAGTCACCGGTGGTGTGTGGGTCAGTCAGTGGCAACAGCAGTCCAGTAATCGGGAAAGAAGAAAGCAATAGGTTGTGTGTATCTGTCGATCTCACGGGCCATTGGATTCTACGTCTGGCCCACATAGATTAATTGCTCCAAGGCCCACCGATACAATACAGAGACAGACCCACGTTCATGGGCGCCCCTAAATCTCGCCTTCACCGAGTCCTGCCTCTAACCTGCTGAAAGGGGCGAGCGAAATGGGCCGGCCCACGCGCGTGGCAGGCCACAACCTCTTCTTTGTTTTTTTTTTCTGTTTCCTGTTTTTGGTTATTTGCTTCATTTTTGTAATTTTTTTATAATTTGAAATATTATAAATACATATTACAATGAAAATTATAAAACATTTATTAAAAATAGAACAGTATTTGGAAATTCTTAATCATGTATAAAAAATGATGAATTTTTTTATCATCTATATAAAAAGGTTAATCAAGAATTATGAAAACAATATATTGAACAAGTATTTGAAAAATATTAATCAAGTATTTAGGAAATGTTAAATGTGTAAAGAAAAATGCTGATATGTATTAAAAAGATGATGAAAATATGTGTTCATGTATATAAAAATGTTAATCAAGCATTTGAAAAAATATCGAACAAGTATTTGAACTTTTTTACTCAAGCATTTGAAAAAATGTTAAATGAAAATGATGAATTTTTTTGATCATGTGTGTGTGTGTGTGTGTGTGTGTTAATTAATCATTTAAAAATATTGAACAAGTGTTCTAAAAATGTTAATCAAGCGTCTGGAAAATGTTAAATGTGTATAAAAAAAGGTTGACCATCTATTAAAAAATTAATCTTGTATTTGAAAAATGTTATTCAAGCATTTCAAAAATATTTAAAACTTGTATACATAAAATATTCACCATGTATTACAAAAATATGTAATTTGTATTGGAAAAACATTCACGTCTATAAGAAAATTATTGTTGACATTCTACAAAAAATGTAGAATGCTAACCAAAAGAACAAAGAAAACCGAAAATGGAAACAAAATAAAAAAAGAAGAAGAAATGAATAAAAATGAAGAAAAAATCTAAAAAGGAATGAAGAAACGGAGAAGAAGAAGAGAAAAGAAACAAAAGGAAAAAAAGAAGAAAACTGGCGCGAATCGCCTCAGGTAGGACGCGCCCTACTACTTACCACGAATGGGACTTGGGCGGAGTGGCTATCTCGTTTTACTTGCTATGCGCACGCGAAGGGGCCGTCCCTATACGACACAGGGGAGGGAAAACCTTCAGCGAGGGATGCTACCGTCTCGCTTAATGCGAGAAACAGCGCTCGCACACGTTCCATTTTCACTTTGGCCCATCCCCCGCCCTTGCACTCAAGACTTCCCTCCCGACACAAAACAAAAAACAAAAGTAGCTAGATGTTGTACCACACTATAGTAGATCAGGGCATCTCGAACAGTGTTCACTCATAGCCCATCCTCAACTAGTGCACCGCATACGCATTGTAGTGGAAAATTTTGGTGAATGTTAACATTATGTTTGAAATACTTTATGCATGGAAAACAATGTGTATGTAATAAGAATTCTATTTAGCGGTGAACATTAGTAGCAAATTGTGTAAAATCCAATCTTAAGGTGCGCCGCATATATATTGCATGATGGGAATTTCGATACAAATATGGTTACACTCATCCAAGAAAAACATAGAGAGTAGTTGTAAGAACTCCCCGCTCTTAGCCCAACTGAGGCGGTTGGTATCTACCAGTTTTCAGTGGTCTCTTGTTCATGTTGACAAAGTGGATTTTCCAAGGAAGGAACACAAACCAAGATCTTGTTCGCCTCTTACAGTTTGGTATTAGCAGGTTCCAGCTAGCCCGTGCTTCCTAGAGTTTGATGAATGGAAGAAACAGGAATCTGACGGGTTACCTCTAAGATAGATATGGGTCAGATTTCACGGGTCTCCGTCTATGCCCCTTAATGATTTTCTAATGACCTGGAGTTTGGGATCGCTGATCCACAAGACAGAGCAGATGGACATGCCTTTTACACACACTCACGACATTGCGAGGTTACTAATCGGTGTACTCGAGATCGATCATGTGCCAGACTACGTGCCCTAGACTTATTGTTGTATGACTTATGATCTCAAAGTTGAGACTGGGGACTATATGTATATTGATGAGGTTGCTAACAGTAGTAATGATGACACGACTGAGAGAGGTGATGGGAGTCAAGATGACATCATGGATCACTATAAGCGTGATGACATCCCTAACTCCGCTGGACAGACTACTCCGACGGTTGATGCGCCTGTGGACAAGGGGACAACACCTTCTTCGACGCCCATGACGGAGCCGAGGTTTGGTTCCTTTGGGGAAGCATTGGTGCCCAGTCACCTTTGGGGGGACCGGACCGAGATGGACGATCCGGCGGAGGCAGCCGTGGTGGTGGCCAGCTGTGGTGGGCATATGTTGTTACACTCTAGCTGTTACAGTATGTGATATACTACAATGTACCATCCGCTATGCAACAACTGCTATACATCAGACCAACTGGGTTTGTGGTTTGTGGATGGCAGGTATGGTTTCCTCCTCCAACATCTTAGTCACGTGGGGGTGCCGGATCTGGAATTCGATGGCGTGTCCGGGGTGTTGTCCAGGTATAATTCGTTCAAAGATAATGGTTTCACCTTCGATGAACCACATTGAAGGTCCGCAAAGCTACATAACAGCCATTGAGCCACGTCGAGCTCGGGTGTGGAGGTGATCCATCATTTTTTTTTCCTTTGGTGGTTGTCATTGTTGGGGAAATTGTTATTTGGTAGCTGCCCGGTTGACTGACGAGTAGGGGATTAATAGGCTCATCAGGAAGTTAATGAATTAATTGGACGATTTATCAACTTATCGGCTACTCGTGACCCTATGAGAATGGATTAATCGGCAAGTTAACTGGTTAATCAGACGAATTGTTGAATAGGGGTGACTGTTGTGGTGGTGCCAGAGACAAGTGACGGGCGTTGGTGTCGAGCTCAGATGATTCTTCGTTCTTCTTTGTAATTTTACTTCTTGGCTGGTGTTTCTTTGTGCAAAGGCCAATGTTCTGTTGTCTTTTCAGTTTTGCCAGGTCGATATATACATGCCTTGTACTATGTTTCTTATAGTATATAAATGAGACACATATTATCAATGCAAGAAAACTTTATTGGAATGGAACAATAAGAGGTACACACTTTCATGTATACATTGTTTTTGCAGAGTATTTTCTATCACAGCTACATCACATTTTTTAGGACCAAGGAGCATGTATTTGAAGAAAAAACAGAAGAAGCGTTCAGATCTCTTTAACTCTCCGTTGCTCAAGGTAGAAGGTACTACTGCCCATACAAGATATGCATGCATATCTGCAATACTTGGTATAAAAAAGGCTTCCGCCCAGTTTTATATATAAAAAAGGCAATCGTAGGACGCCGGCTAGTTGGCGGGCAGAGCAGCTCATCCCCGAGCACACATGGACAGGAGGGGATAGGACGACAGCCGTGGCGACCACACCTCTGAAGGAAACCCATGCATTGCCACCTGTCTCCGGCCAAGATCCAGAAGCCCATAGCAGCTATCGAGCAGAGTAAGCGTGTGAAATAATAATAAGGTAGTATGGTAAGAAGCAGAATCAGTCAATGAATTTGTGTGGTCTCATGATCTGAAATTATACAGCTTAGTTAGCTCTTGGGTACTAGCTGGCTTCATTATGAAGTCCGATCGCGCTCCTTGAGATACCTTATTAGGCATCTTTTGATTTACGGATGGTTTTGTGCAAGGTGACTTACATAACAATGCAAGTGATAAATTTGCAACTGTGTAGTCGCCTGGTACGTAGTGTCGAGTAGCCAGCATTCATCAGCGAAAAGAAGGAAAAAGGATGGCATTGTGATGATACAGATCTCAAGTTTCGATAGATCGGTAAACAGAGTTGGTGGGAGGAGAATTACAGAGGAAGATGGGAGAAGGAAACAGAGTTGGTGGTGCGGCGAGGTAGATGGGAGAAGGGAACAGGTGGGGCTTACCCTGCCCACATGCATGCAGTATTTTTTTGCCCAACCGGCATCGCGTAAGATACATACCGGGAGGAACCCAACCTCCTCATAGATTAGCGATTACGATTACGGGCCGTCGGATCCGGAGCTTGATGCATTTTCGACCGTCTGATCAAGCCCCTGAAGGATCCCGTCCGTCGGATCGAACCGTGAAACTGTAGATCGAAACAAACAGGATGCCACCGCGTGTAATTTTGATCGCCCGCCGAGGGCATTATTGGAATTTCGCTGTGAGATAAAAACCCCTGCCGTTTCTCCTGTCCCAAACCTAGCCGCCGTATCGCTCCGTTCCAGCTCTCTCTCCCTCTCTCGACACTGCCCATCGCAGCCCGATTCTTCGCCGCCGCCGACGTGCTCCTATTCCACTTCTCCCCGTTCGTCTCCTATCACCGAGATCGTTGCCGCCTCACTGCTCTCCCGTCGAGCTCGCCCCTCGCCGTTGCTGGGAGGAGATTGTTGGCCGTCTAATTGTATCGACGCCGACGAGTTCGGTGAGCACCAGGTCATTCTACACCGTCACCGGCGCCGCCTCCTCGCGAGATCCCCACCATGGTGAGCTCCCCCACCCTCCCCCTCCCACCCCGCCCCTCCCCCCTACTCGCCCCCTTTGCTTCCCATGGTTTCGGCTCCTCTGACCTCGGGTTTCCGATCTAAGCTGCGGTTACCGCACGCGTGACGATGGTACTCTGTGGTGATGTAGGAGGGCAGCAGGGCAGCAGCCTCGACGCCACAGGTCTGGCTTGTTCTTTATGTGGTAGAAATATGTTTGAGAAATAGTACCTCTAGATTCATGTGGTAGAAATACTACCTACTTGCTCCCTTCTCTAGAAGTAAATCTAGAGAACCCCGTGTACCTGGTACACGTTCATGCAGGCACCTCACACCCTGACAATAAGTTAACAGGGCATAAAAATTGATTATTTCATCTCAAAAGGAATCAAAAATTTTGGAAGAAAAATATTATTAGAATTATTAGTTCCTTGAAGTGACATCATACAGGTGAACCTTGAAGTGACATCATACTCGTTCTCCCGAAGACCGCAACAATGCTAATTTCTGCCGGACCGAGGCCGCACTCTTTAATGACTTCATCAATGAGCTCTCTCTAATTGACCTCCCCCTCCGCGACCGTCTTTACACGTGGTCCAACCGCCAGTCCTCCCCAATCCTTGCTCGGCTCGACCGGGTCCTTGTCAACGTGTCGTGGGATGCTAGGTTTCCCACTTCCACCCTCTCATCCTTCACCCGCTCTACGTCCGACCACGTCCCCCTGGTTGCGTCGATCTCTTCCGCCGCCCCCAAAACCCGCATCTTTCGCTATGAGAAGGCTTGGGCGCTGCACCCATTGTTCCGCTCTGCGGTCGTTGCAGCTTGGGCCTCCGCTTTTCGGCCGGATCCTACTGCTCGACTCGTTGCTCGTCTTCGTCAAGTTAGGCTTTGTTGTAAACGCTGGACGAGACGGGTAGCGCCTGCTTCCCGCCGTGAGCAGGACTGTCGCGTGCTCGTTGGCTTCCTTGATCGCGTTGAAGAGCTGCGCCCCCTCTCTTCCCTCGAGCGTCTCCTCCGAACTCTCACTATCGACGCCCTGCACCTCTCCATCAAAGAGCGGGTCCTGTACTGGAAGCTCCGTGCCAAAGTTCGCTTTGCCATGGATGGGGACGAGAATACTGGCTTCTTTCACGCCTCCGCCTCCTCACGTTTTCGGCGAAACTGTATCCCCGTCCTTTCTGTCAACGGGGTCGACCTCCATTCTCATGAGGACAAAGCTGCTGCCCTCCGGACCTTCTACAAGGATCTCCTGGGTACGGCGCCAGCCTGCTGCTGGAGTTTTTCCCTCTCGGACCTCTACTCCGACTCGACTCCGCTCCCCGGTGACCTCACAGCCCCCTTCTCCCCGGACGAGATCCGTCGGGCCTTTCTCGACATGAACCGTCTCTCCAGCCCCGGACCGGATGGTTTCGGCCCCTCTTTCTACGCCTCGTTCTGGGATACTGTCGTTGCGGATGTCGAAGGGGTCTTCCATGACTTCTATGACGGTACTCTCGATCTCACCCGCATAAACCAAGCCTTCCTCGTCCTTCTCCCTAAGTTTGAGGCAGCTCGCTCGCCGTCTGATTTCCGCCCCATCTCCCTGCAAAACTGCATCATGAAGGCCATCACCAAAGCGTTGTGCTCCCGTTTGCAGCGCTACATTCACTCTCTAGTTGACCCCGATCAGACCGGGTTCCTCCCTGGCCGCCGCATCTCTGAGAATATTGTCTACGCTGCTGACCTTCTTCGCGTTTGCCACACCCGGCGAGCTCCTACTGTGGTGTTTAAAATCGATTTCCGGAAGGCGTTCGACTCCGTCAACTAGGCCAGCCTCCTTGCCGTCCTCTCGGCTCGGGGTTTTGACTCTAAGTGGTGCGGTTGGATTCGCGCTATTTTGTCTACCGGTCACACCTCGGTTCTCCTGAATAATGTTCCTGGGGACTGGATCCTTTGTCGCAATGGCCTGCGTCAGGGAGACGCGCTCTCCCCCTACCTTTTTATTATCATTGCGGATGTCCTTCAACGTCTCATTCGCCGTGCTTCCGACGAGGGGCGGCTCGCCCACCCCATTGACCCTTCCCTCCCGTGCCCCGTTCTGCAATACGCCGACGATACCCTTATCCTCTGCCGCGCTGACATTCCCTCGGTTACCCACCTCAAAACCTTGCTGGACGCTTTTGCCCTCGCTACCGGAGTCGCCATAAACTTCCACAAATCTGGGTTCATCCCGATGCACTGCAGTGGTGAACTATCGGCGGCCTTGGCTGGGATCCTGGGCTGCCCTATCTCTTCTTTTCCTCAACCCTACTTAGGACTCCCCCTGTCTCCCCAGAAGCTCCCCATCTCCGCCTATGACCCCCTCATCAGTTCTTTCGACCGTTACCTTTCGGGCTGGCGTGCCCTGCTCCTTTCCTCTGGTGGCCGAATGGTACTTTGTAATGCCGTCCTTAATAACCTCTCTACTTATTTTATGTGCTCCTATCTGCTTCCCTCTGGTGTGATTGAGATGATCGACCGTAGACGTCGTGCCTTTTTTTGGACCGGCAAGGATACGTGCTCTGGCGCTCGCTGTCTTGTTGCTTGGGATAATGCGTGTGCAGATGTGCAGGAGGGTGGCTTCGGGATCCGCGATCTACGACGACAGAACATGTGCCTGCTCCTCAACTTCGTCCACAAGCTTCACCAACCGGACTGTCCCCTTTGGAAGAGCTGGTTCCTCCGCAGCATCAGGGGGGACGCTGGCGACTGCTCTTCGGTTCCTTCCTTCCTCGAGGTCATCGTCCGCCGGGGGCTCCCCACGTACAGGGCCATCACCCGTGTGGCGCTTGGGGACGGGCGCACTACCTCCTTCTGGCATGACCGCTGGTGCCCCGGTGGTGCCCTCTGCTTCGAGTACGCGGCGCTCTTCTCCCACTCCACGCGCCCCAACGCCTCTGTGGCGGCGGTCGCCCTCGACGGTCTTCATCTTCAGAGACGCCTCTCCTCTGTAGCTGCTTCTCAGCTGGGAGAGGTCCGGGCTCTCATCCGTGCCCTGCAGCTTGGTGACACTCTGGACCGCCGGTTCATGGCTTGGGGCGAGGACCTAGCGTCCAGCTCACGCGCTGCGTTTCGGGTTCTCTCCTCCAATGGAGTGCTCTGTCAGACCTCCATCGACATTTGGTGCTCCAAACTTCCCAGGAAGATCAAGATCTTCGCTTGCTTGCTGGCTCGTGACCGCCTCAGCACGCGTGTGAACCTGTTCGCGAAGAACTGCGCCCCCTCTAGTATGTGTGCCTCCTGCTCCGCGGAGGAGACTGCTGTGCATATCTTCACCTCGTGCGCGCGCGCAGCCTCCACCTGGCGCCGCCTTGGACTGGGCCCCTTCGACTCGGTTGGCGGGATTCTCTCCTCGCCCCCGGGTGCTCCGACCTCGCCTCCGCTCTGGAAGGACGGGCTCCTAGTGCTGCTTTGGCAGATCTGGAAAGCCCGGAACAACGCCACGTTCAACGCCGTCGACTGCAACGTTGGCGACATCCTCTCCAGAACTGCAGACGACATCATGCTCTGGAGCCACCGTTACAACGCTCCTGATCGCGCGCTGTTCCTGGAGACGCGTGCTTTTTTTCTTTCGGCCCTGTAACTCTCCCTCTCCCCCTCTTCGGCTTTTGCTGCTTAGTTGGTAGTTTTTGATCTCTTCGATGAAAAACTCTGTATGACTGCCAAGTCTTTCGAGTAATACAACAACCGGTGGGGCCCTGGCCCCCCGTCATTCTCGAAAAAAAAACCTGTATATTGCATCTGAGACTGAATCGTCTGGTCTCCACCCTGGCTTACTGGAGCTGTACCATCTGTCGTGTGCCTGGAAGTGGAACCATCTAATTATGATATAATTGTCTTCATCCACATTGGTGCTTATTGCAGCATCAGATTTCGTCGCCCAGAATGATTTAATAACGTTGGTTGCATGCACTTTGGATAGTTTAGTTTCTCTCCACTTACAGAATGGTTGCTTTGCGTATAGCCGATGAAATCCTCGTCCTAGAAGTGTCATCGCAAGTGACTTCACATGCCTGTCAATGTAGTTGTCGGGCGGATCCATGTCCACCATGAGGGAATCATCTACCAGTCGTAAAATAAACCAATTCGAATTCATCATTCAAACATAACCTGTTTAGAAATAAAAATCAAGCCAGCTAGCTATCTATATGATCTAGCGACCTTGATATAGAGCAGCATGGCTTTGCGAGCCGATGCAGCTGCCTCTGGTCGTAAGAGATGTGAAGGAGAAAACTCAAAAAAAAAAAAAGGATGCAGTTGCGAGGATGTCACTCTTCCAGACATCACTATCCGCAATAGTGAACCACTGACTGTGATTCTTTGAACGAAGTAAAGTTGATATAGTCTTGATAGCAAGAGGCAATCCCTTACACTTGTGAACAATACTCTTAGCCATTGAAATAAATTCTTCTTGCTGTTCCACTTCCCTTCCAAATGCGATTCTGCAAAATAGTTCCCATGATTGATCCACATTTAGAAGTGATATCTGATGTCGAGGAACTGTGCTCATGATAGAAGCAACTTGATTGCTGCGGCTTGTCACAACTGTAGCACTGCCTGGGCCAGCATGTGCACTGCCATCATCATCTGGGCATAACAAAGATCTCAGATCATCCCACTTTTGACTATCTTCATTCCAAACATCATCCAACACTAGGAGGTACCTTTTGTTGCCCAACACTTCACTAAGTTCCTTCTGCATTGCCTCCATCTGAGTCAAATCACACTTCTTCATCGTGGCTACTTCTATTATAGATCGGATGATTTCTTCGACAACGAGCTTGTCAGAGACACATACCCATAATACCAGCTCAAAATGATGATTCACCCTACGATCATTGTGCACAAGTTGGGCAAGGGTAGTCTTACCAATTCCCCCCATACCAACTATGGGGAGCACCATGACATTATTATTGTTACTGTTATTGTGATCAAGCAATATCTTCACCACTTGTTCCTTGTCATCTTGTCTGCCGACAATATCTGATTCATCGACACGAGAGTGTGTTTGCGGATGAACAACACTTGGTGCCTCGGCATGTTGTTGGAAGCGGAAATTGTTCATCTCCACAACGAGTTCATCAATCGTCTCAAGGGCATCCTTCAACTTCCAACTCATGTGAAAACGAAAAACAACCGGGCTATTGACTGTGAAGTAGCTCAGCACCTAATATGAAAACAAATAAATTGGAATTAGAAGAGTTCCATTTCCAAATCAAGACCTTATACCGAAAACAGAGCCAACCAGGGCGGGGTACTTAGTTGTCCATCTTCAATTCGGCCCTGTCCTCCTCGTTGCCATCCTTTGCTGGCACAATCATGCATGGTAATAAGAGCAACTCTAACGTGCCGACCCAAATGGTACGCGCGTGCTCGTTTGGGTCGAAACGAACAAAAACGTCAGCCCAACGCGCCGGCACAAATCCAAAAGCCGACCGCTCGCTGTTCATTTGCATGCATTCCTAGCTCATGGGTGTCCCACTATCGTTACCCGACGTGAACCTCCCCCAAGGGTGGCAGCTCGACCCGTTCCGCATCCGGGTCCCGGCCATGCTGTGGTTCCCGATGGCGCGTGCCGACAAGATCCGTCTGCCTTAGCAGGCCCAGTCCTTGTCTGCAAGCCACTGGGGAATCTTGCGATCGTGAGTGGGCCGGCCTGATGGCCCACGAGTTGAATCTTCCACCCCCCACTGCTTCTCTTGATCGACTTCAGGAATTCCAGTACCGCCAATAGGATCGCTGACACATACGGCTGAAGATTTGGATCGTTGCAGGGGTACTTACACTACACTGTAGCTTCCTTCGATGATAACAACCAAATCTCTCGGTTAGAACTCCCGTGCCTTCAGGATTGCGATAGTAAAGAATTTGTCCTGAAGCATAGTGCCAGCTTCAATAAGCTTATGAGCATGACTGGGAAGGAGTACATGCCGGTTGAGATACATCCAGACTGCGACACCATTTTCCCCATCTCATGTTTAGGTGATACCTTGTTAGCATATGATATGCGACATCAGAAAGTTGGATGTATCATTAAATCTTGAGAAGAGCAACACACGACGACTTGTATCCTTAAATCTAGTGGAGAGGTGCGACGTGGAACTATTGTGGCTCGCGACCTCGGGTGGCACACGTCCATTCCTTGTCGGCATGGTGCGGTGTTGGTGTTGTATCCGGTGGCTCTGCTCTCGGTCGGCCGTCGATGGATTTGGCAGCTGGTGCTGGTGATTGACCGCCGGTGGTCTCCACAAGGTGACGGAAGTTTTTTCGCAAAACATTTCTTCTGCCTTGCTCTGCTTTGAGCTTGAGCCAGCACGCATACTGGCTTCGCTGTGGCATCACAAGCTACGTACTAGCTGTTGGTCCACAGATGCATAAAGAAGGGAACAAAGAAAAAATTTCTTTGCCACTGTTGTATTGGATTGCCCGAACTACTCTAGTAGTTGTTTGGCGCCATACTGTTTGAGGAGAGGATTACGATGTGTGCTTCTTTGGGTCATCCCTTCTATATATGGTAGGCTCCGTCCTGTTTCATGATACCATTCTCTCTCTTACTATATATAAATAAACCGTGAGGTTGGGTCTTGGCGAATTTGGAATTGGGGTGCCATATGCCTTCACAATGGATGGATCATGCAGTGCGTCGCTGGGCCATGGTTATGTTGCTGTTTATGACGTCTTTAAGCTCCATTTGCATCCATGGTCAGCTTGACAGTCACGGTAACTAATAACATCCCTTCTCTCTTGACTAGCTTCCATCAATGATTTTGTCTACGTGGTAAATCTTCCCGTCACATGTAGAATATTAGCAAGGAATTCATGCTACCAAAGTTTTTCTTTTCCTTTTCCTTCGCCGATGAATAAGTTTGGTTTTATATGACTTAGCTTTTTGCCGCCATGTTTTATAGGCTCTATGCATCCTAAATATGCAGAAGCCTAGTGTGTACTCGATGTATTTGTGTTTATTTTAAATCACACTTCTGCTTCGGTACAACCCCCTAAACACATCAACGGACCAGATCTGTCCATACCCTTTCATAACAAAGAGTAGGATGGTCTTTCTACAAAATACTCATGAAGATCTGTCACGTTTCTGAGTCCGCCTTGGGCCGCCCCATTAGTGTTATGTACTGTAGCACGGTTCGAAAATCCAAAAATAATTAGTGTTATGTACTGTAGCACAGTTCGAAAATATAAAAATAATAATGTGCCTGTTAGGAATCGAACGCAAAATCCTGAGCAGAGGTGAACTTGCTAATACCACCAGAACAAAGACGATTTGGTTATACATATGCAGAGTTTACTCTGACCTAGAATGGACGTACTGTAGGAGTTTTATTTTGGAATACAAGCTGGCCGGACACTGGTATTGTAGCTAAAGAGTTTTTTCTAGCTAAAAAGAACTAATGTGTTTTCTCCTCTTTTGGAATATTTTTTTAAATGAAACTTTTTCCAAAATTTGAACTTCTTTGGGACATGATTTTTTTTAAATTTGTGAACCTTTTTTTTATGAAAATAATTTGATTTTTTTCAATATTTTTAAAATTTGAAGAACATTTTTTCTGAATTGTAAACATTTTACTTAAACTACAAACATTTTTTGAAAATGCAAAACTGGGCGAAAACCTAAACAATTTGACATGGTGCCTTGAATTGGTCATACAAGGCCATGAAAAATGGGGCTATTTCGAGGAAAATACAAAACTTGTCGAAAACCAAAACAACTTGTCATGGTGCCTTGGATTGGTCATATGAGGCCATGAAAAAAGATTAGGGCCATTTCAAGGATGTCGAAAAACAACGTGCTCTCTTACGGACCCTTCTGGGCAACCTGAACACACTCCGTTGAACATGATGTTTTTGTGGATATCCTTGAAATTACCCCAACTTTTGCTACTAGATGGATATGCTAATGGTTGAACGACTTTTGACACTGTATATAAGTTGCAACATGTCTAGCCATTTATCGACCGAGAAAACTTTAGAAAATGCAAAACTTGTCAAAAACCCAAGCAACTTGGGTTGGTGCCTTGAATTGGTTATACAAGGCCATGGAAAAAATATTGGGGGTATCGATGCCTACCATGGGCATGCCACCTGCTGGCAAAAGTTGGGGTCATTTCAAGAATGTTCAAAAAACATCAAGTTCTACGTAGCCTGTCCGAGTAGACATCAATGCCAGGTTTGAAGGAAAAAGGTATTTTAAATCATAATTTATATAGGTATTTAAAACTGTCATTTTAATTTTTCATATGATAGAATTGAAAACAACAAATACTTTTCAAAAATAATTTAACAAATATTTATAGGAAAAAAGGAATTTTTAGTTACTGCAAACTGTTATTTTGGTATTTCAATTTTTTGAACAAGTTTCAAAAGAATAATAAAGTTTAAAAAGGAGAACAAAACAAATTACCTAAAATAGAAAATAAAATAAAATCTTAGGCCTTGCCCATCTAAGCGACTCCATCGCTCTTGTCGGGCGCCTATTGGAATTTGTTTGGAATTTTAAAAATGATCCCATTTTCGAAAAATATTGTTCACAAATTTGAAAAATGTTCGGCAAAGTTTCGAATACTTTTTTGATATCATTTTTTGTTTGCACTTCTAAAAAATCTTTTGGAATTTAAATATTTATTTGTGTTCTCCGAAAATGCTTGTTTTCACAATTTTGCTAAAACTATTCGCGTTTTGACATTCTGAACAATTTTTTGAAGACACAAATATTTTTTGAAGTTACCTGGCATTTTAAAAAATGCAAATATTTTTTTAATTTATGAACAAAATTTGGAAATAAAAAACGTTTGAAAATTTGAACAGCATTTTGAAAGCACGACGATTTTTTTAAAAAAGAAAGAAGAAACGTAACAGGAAAAACAAACTATGGAAAAAAGGAACAGTTCACAAAGTATTCATAAAATCTTTTTAAAATTCACAGCCCATCCGTAACTTAATGTGTCTAGCTACAAATTGTTCACTAAAGGTTGACTGTCTCAGTGGTTGTGGATTTCGATATTTGCCACCGCAAATGGGCCGGCCCAATTGAGCTTTCCGACGTATACGAAAGTACATACAAATTGACAAAAGTCCATAATGCCTTTTATATGTTTTGTGAGGGAGGTTGTACCGAAACGGGACTCTTTAAATCAATAAATTCACCCTTTATTATTAAAAAAATGCTACCCCACAACCACGGGAAACAAGATTGAACTTGTTCACTTGGGGACCTTATATGCCACCTTTAGATGGGTTTTGGCAGTTGACACGAATGGGATTAGTGGTGTGAGACAGCAAGAGGTGATTTGGTGCGGCGAGACGACGAAGGGCGAGATTCAGAAATGGTTTGTTTCTACTGTGTTTGTAGGCTTGTAGGATCTCACATGTGAGGAAAATCTAGAGACATGTTTCCGCTCCGGCCCAAGCCTGGTGAAGGGCCGGAGCTCCGCTCCACTCGTCAGAAGTTAGTCTTTATCTTTATACTTGAATTTGGATCACAACATAACAGGTTTAGTTTTTCTTAAAGATCAAAACCTTGTTTTCCATGAAAAGACCATGTTGTATCACTTTTTCAGGCATGTCTGGTTGCTTGCAATTGTAGCATGGCAATGATCGTAGATGATAGGGTCAGAAACTAGGCATTTATTAGATCCTAACATCCATTCCATTTTCATATCCATTTGCTAGGTTTCATAAGCATCGACTGTGGATATACCACAAACCCGACTTACATAGATTCCAAGACAGGTATATCATATGTAAGGGATGAGGGTTTCACTGATACAGGACTCATCCACAATGTTGACAAGGAGAATTTGCAGCCTGACCTTGCAGAGCGGTACGATAACCTTCGCTTCTTTCCCAGCGGAGAACGTAACTGCTACACACTACGGTCCCTAACACCGGGTGGCAAGTACCTTCTTAGGGCTGCATTTGGCTATGGTGACTATGACAAGCTAAACAGTCTTCCTACCTTTGATCTTTACTTTGGGGCCAACTACTGGACAACAGTGACCATTGTCAATTCCAGTACAGCGTACGTGTTTGAGATAATTGCTTTGTGCCCTTCCGACTTCCTGCAGATTTGCTTGGTGAATATAGGATCCGGAACTCCTTTCATCTCAGGGCTTGATTTGAGGTCACTCAAAGAAAATCTTTATCCGCAGGCCAATGTGGGACAGGCCCTTGTTTTGCTCAGCTTTTTTCGTGACACAGTTGGTTTTGGACCCAATCGCTACCACTTCGGAACAAACTATATGCACATTAGGTGAGCGGATCGAGCAAAGTTATTAGTTTGATAGGTTGGTAGACTATGCAATTAATGTTTCTTCCTTTCTTCTTATTTCGTTAAATTAACCATGCTGAATGTTATTCCTTTCAATAATTACCCAAGGTTCCCAGATGACCCCTACGACCGAATGTGGCAGAGATACCAAGATGTTCCCAGCTGGACAGATGTAACCAACAAATCGGATGAGCCTGTCCAGAACTCTCCAAACAACAACTACGATGCACCATCGGCAGTGATGCGTAGTGCGTCCACTCCAGTCAGGGCCGGTCCTGAGTTTTTAGGGGCCCGGGGCGAAAATAAAGCTCAGGGGCAGCTCGGGGGCCCTTATTATATATTTTGTGTGCGGATATAGGGGCCATAACATAAGCAACACAACAATTATAGTAGTATTGCTGTCTGTATTTTTTATAATAAATCTAAAAGCAAGATTGATACTATGATATATAGTTTATACACACAATGCTGAAAATAAACAAATTTGCATGAAAAGTTTGACAGTAAAAGCCATGCATCATGTTGACGAAGATAAATTACTTAATTAGCAATAAACAAAGTGATAATGATCACCTATTAAAATGGCCGGAGAAAGGAAATTGCGTCAGCCAAATTTGCATCAAAATTTTAGCCTAAATCAGCATGATTTCCTGCAATCGCCGGTGATCTCCCGCGATTTTGGCCTGCATGCAAATCATCGCAGGGCAACTTTTCAGCGGCGATTGTGCCGCAATGCGGCCTTTTCTGCTGCGATTTAAAATCATGAATATGATAATACCTTGGATCGGTTGAATCGCTGTTGGTTATTGTCTGATCCGGCGCTTGGCGATGACGCGATATGTATATGCGTCTGCGGCATGCGCTCGGCGATGTGCATGAGCGTGTGCGTGCTGGGTGATGGCGCAATCTGGCGCTGGCCTGGAGTAGAGATGGAAGAACAGAGTTCATCCATGAAATAGCGACTCGCGTTCGCGTCCAGAGATGATGATCGTGGCTGGGGGATACTCGAAGACGTGAACTCACAATCGGATCTCGGAATTAGATGGGAATTAGGAAACTGGACGGGCGTCACGCAATCAACTCGTACGAGCCTATGACCACAGGGGCCCTCACCGAAGGAGTGGATGTGCTCGTGCGTGGATTACCAAGCTGCGTACGGTGACTGCCTGCCCAGCGTACGTAGGGCTAGCGCGTAGCTTCGACAGCTCCGGGCGTGGGCTAGCTAGCTGACTGCGACATCCGCTCGTCGTAGGCCTACGTACGTACCTAGATGGGGGCCCCTGGACACTGGGGGCCCGGGGCGGCCGCCCCTCCTGCCCCCCCCTTAGGGCCGGCCCTGACTCCAGTGAATGCTTCAAGGATGGACATATCCTGGAGTGCAGATGCATCCATGGGTGTTGGTGTTGACACCAAGTACTCTCTTGCACTATACTTTGCTGAACTAGAGGCTGTCCAAGGGTTGAGGCAATTTGATGTATCCGTGGACAACAACCAATTAGTTGCTGCATTCAGTCCAACCTACTTGCTTGCTAATGTTATCCCAGCGATTGTGCAAGGCTCAGGCGAGCACAGCATCTCCCTCCTGGCAACATCAAAATCTGTGCTCCCGCCTTTGATCAACGCTATGGAGATATTCATGGTGTGGCCCCTGAATGAATCTACTACTGCATCTTTAGATGGTATATATACTATGCCATCCTACTTAAGTTGGTAGCTCTAATTTAATTACTTGGGTCAGTCAAGCCACAAAAACTATTGTGCTACTCCTCCGTCCCGAAATGTAAGACGTTTTTGGACTCTACCACATTATCTCACCAATGTTCTACTGAATGTAGTTTTAGTGTTGTTCTGCTCAGACTAGTTTCAGTGCATGGGTGTTTTGTTCATCTCGATAAGTACATAACTGAATATGTGCATTTTCGCCTACACGTTTATTTGGTATCTTCAGCCAATGCTATGGTGGCAATCCAGACGAAGTTTAAGGTGAAGAGAAACTGGGTGGGTGATCCGTGTGCCCCAATATCTTTTGCATGGTATGGCTTGGATTGCAGTTACACTCCCGATGGTCCGCCAAGAATAATTGCCATGTGAGTTCTGAAGAACATAACTTATATGCAATGTAAAATGAGTAGTGTGTGCAGTTCCACGTATGACGATTGTTCCCTCTTCCTTGCAGAAACTTGTCATCCAGCGGGTTGGTTGGTGAAATAGATGCTTCCTTTGGCCAGCTAACATTGCTCCAACGCTTGTAAGTTCTTTAGATTATCACCTTAGATTTCCCCAAGACTATACGAAGAGTCTCCCCAAGACCGCTCAGTATTGTCTCTGCCAGTAACGTTAGTAACACATTACCATATGAAGCCTTGAAGCTAGAGGCTTGCAAAAACTAAAAGTAACGTTGAATTTTGTTTTTGAATTGTATTTGTCTGACCCTTTTTGACATGGAAAGCTTATCAAATCTTGAGGTCGGTACTTATTGTTGTTGAGCCCAAGTACCAAGTATCCAACTATGAAAGTTCAAACTTGTTGAAAGCAGGGGAGTTCGTTCCATCATACTTAAGCATCTGTTTATGAGTGTTTCATGTCATTTTTCATTCCAGGGATCTATCTCATAACAATCTATCGGGAACAATACCTTATTTTCTGGGTCAAGTGCCATCACTTACATTTCTGTACGTGTCCTGACAATATGACTTGTATTGCAAACTGTATAGCACAGAACCACTTTTCAGTTTCTTTATCTCTTATAGGGATTTGTCAAGCAACGACCTCAATGGACCAATTCCTATGAACCTGCTAGAAAAATCTCAGGACGGATTTCTGACACTGAGGTTTGCACCTGTTTCCTATATATCGTCATTACACCTGTTAAGCTTCATGCACTATCCAATACAACCAAAATTTCAAACTGATAGAAAGGCCTAGATAATCCGCATATACACTTCAACACCCCCTCTCACGTGTGACGCGAAAAGTCAGCACACGAATAGACTCAGAGGTATGGCTTAAGAGGCCTATACATGGACAAACGGTGGGGAGCGGCAGCAATTTTTGGATAAATTGCGAAAGTCAGGACTTGAACTCAAGGCTTTGGGGCCTGTACCATGTTAAGTTTCATGCACTAGCCAACACAACAAAAAGGCTGAACTGATGAAAAGGGCTAGGCAATTCCCATACACTTCAACAACACCATCATCGATGAATTTGATGGAGGCAATTGGTTGCAGTAGATATTTTATTCAAATCAAATGTGGATAATTTGAACCTCTTATCCTGTTCCAGTTACCATGGGCATATTACCACTAGAATTCTTATGTTTGTCACATTAATTTGACTAAGTGGTATTGTGAGCTAGTGATTAAAAATATATGTTCATCTAGTACTATTTAAGCACACTTGCAATAAGTTGAACAAAAAAGAAGTCCACTTTGAACCCTTATCTATTGTAGAAGTTCACTTTTCAACCTTGAACTTTGGAGCTAGTTATTCTTTTTACCTTGAACTCCTGGATCAATATATTTTACCCCCTTGGCCCTATCCCAAGAGGTTTTGTGATGACTGAGATGCCACGTAGCAAACATGTGGCATTATGCTTCAGCATTGCCATAAGAGCAGCTTAATTAAAATAATATAGAAAATATGTGAATTTCTCTTTGTAAATTATAAGCTAGGAGAGTACTATATCACCTGAATCACAGGTATTTCTAATAACTCCAAAGTTAACATTCTTAAATCTTTCCTGAGATTTTTCTAGGATCGACAATAACCCAAACCTATGTGGAAGTCCTCCTTGCAACACGTTTCCAAACAAAAAGAAGAAACCAAAATCTATACTCCAGATTGTTGTTCCTGTAATTGGCGCTCTACTTCTTGTGGCTCTGCTTGCGCTTGTCGTTTGGTCTAGAAGGAAGAAGAGACCAGGTAACTAAATCAATATCAACTTATGAATAGTGGTATTACCAAGGGAGTTTAGAATGCTTGATTGGCATTCCTTTTTCATGCGTACTAAAGTACGAGCAGTGTTTATGCTGCCTTTAGATGTGCCTCGTTCCGCTAATCAGTTCGAGAACTGGAGCTTCAAGTCCAAGGAACTCAAGATCATTACCAATAACTTCAACACCTGTGTATTTTGGTCCTGTGTATTTTGGCTGTTTGGAGAATGGAACTCCTGTTGCAGTGAAGATGCTGTCAGAGACATCTTCACAAGGTTATGCAGAATTTTTAGCCGAGGTACATGTAGTCAGTCATGTACATTTACCGCTCAAGAAAATTAGTATCTGTGTATCAGATATCATACAATACATATTGCCGGTTTATGAATTATCATATCCATACCACAGGCTCAGCACCTAACGAGGGTCCATCACAAGAACTTGGTGTCCTTAATTGGTTTTTGCAGGGATAGAAAACATCTAAGCCTAGTCTATGAGTACATGGATGGAGGAAACCTGCAGGACCGGCTCAGAGGTTAGTAACTTTTGCCCCACTCCCACATCATTCTGCGTGAGTACAAAGGTAAGTTCAGCACGGTACAGGCCTCAATCGTGAGACAAATTAGTTACCCAATGTTAGCTAGGTAAAATAGTAAAACATGCTTTCTTAGTTCTTACTATAGCATCAAGAGAATTTGGTTGCTTGCAAAATACTTGAAAGCTGATTTACGAATGAATACTTGAAAAATAGTGGTCTACTAGTGCATCAGGTTACCAGCCCTCCCTTCAAAGTTAACTGGTTTATCTAATTTACTTTTTGTTGACAGGTCAAGAATCCCCTAACTGGCTGCAACGCCTTAAGATCGCATTGGACTCTGCCTACGGTATGCGGCAAGTTTCATTTTCTTTTTCACATGTGGGCTGTTGTCCATATACCATATCCCTTCAATGCTAGAAATCATCGATGTTTTGATCGTGTACACATCATCTAAGTTTAAACTATCCGCATGTAGGACTGGAATACCTGCACAAATCCTGCAGCCCACCCTTGATTCATAGAGACGTGAAGACTGGGAATATCCTACTTACTTCAAATCTGGAGGCAAAATTATCGGATTTTGGCCTTACAAGGGCTTTCAGCAGTGGTACGAGAACACACACAACCACCCAACCAGCTGGTACCCTAGGTTACCTGGACCCAGAGTACGCATGCATGTTCTTGACCCTAATTTTTCATATTTCTGTTGAAACAACTGTTGCACATAGCTTGCCCCTACTATGTTTCAACACTTTTTGTTCGAGTAAAATGTGAGACTTAGCTCTGAGCAGGTACTACGCGACCTCTCATCTGAGCGAGAAGAGTGACGTGTACAGCTTTGGTGTCGTTCTCCTGGTGCTCATCACAGGCCAGCCAGCCATCATCATCATCAGCGACACAGAGAGAACCAACATCTCTCATTGGGCACGCCACAGGCTCTCTGAAGGTGACATCGACAGCGTGACCGACCCGACGATAAGAGGAGACCGCGACATCAACTCTGTGTGGAAGGTGGCGGAGCTGGCCCTGCGGTGCACGGAGCACACGGGGCGGGACCGGCCAACGATGGTGGAGGTCGTGGAGGGGATCAAAGAGAGCTTGCAGCTGGAGACCTCTTCGCGCTCCAGGAGATGCAGCTCGGATGGAACAGGCGGTTTGGAGTTTTCGGACTGCGAGACTGTTGGTGCGCTCGAGACAGAACTAATTGGAGAAACATCAGCGCATTAACATTCCTGGATTAGATTTACTTTGGATCGCTAGTTGAGGCGTGGTTTGGTAATTTGCACTGTATGGCTTGGAGGTGTATGATCAATATTACTCATACTGGGAAACACGTTAATTGTTTTTATTTTTATTTTGCGGGAAAAACACGTTAATTATTTGGCAGATGACACGGTCGGAAGAAGAGGATCGAAACGATTATTACTCATATCGGGAAACACATTGTTTGCACTGTACTCCCTCCGTCCTTTAAAGAGTGTACTTCCAACTTTGTTGGAAGGTCAAATGATCTCAAAGTTTGACCGTGTTTGTGCAAAAATATATCAATGTATGAAAATATATTTATCATGAACCTAATGCTACTAATTTGATGGCATAAATGTTAGTGTATTATTGTATAAATACGGTCAAACATAAAAAAGTTTGACTCTCCAACAAAGTTGGAACTCCAAAATACTCACTTGTCAGCTCTTGGGTGCAGACTTCATGGAAATGCATGGGAACTGCAAAATTGTCACGGAATTCTCTCGTACAGTAACAGTGACTACTTGAAGATTGTGTGATGTACATTGACAGACATTCAGTGCATCTTAGGCATATTGCATTCTGAATTTTGTTGGAATGAATGAATCATAAAAAGGGGTGCGGACTTTATTGTATATATTGCTTTTTCGAGAGCTTCATTACACACAAAATCCTAGACTTCTCTCCAGAGTCGGCACACTATGATATCCACTAGTGAAGTACTGCTATTTCAGCAAGCAGCAGATGATGTTTAAGTAGCAAAACACAAAATAAAAATAGAAGGCTCCGGACCTCTTTGACTCTCAGCTGATCAACTCAAGGTACCACTACCCATGAAAAACATGTATGCATCTCTGGCATATATACTAACTTGGGTAAGCAGCAGAGCAGAGGAGGAGAAAATTTAATCAGGCAAAATGTTATCTTCTGTTTTACAAGAACGTAAAACATACAGTACTTGACTGGGAACTCTTCCATACGGTAACACTGATTACTTGAAGACTGGCTGATGTACCGCTTCCTGCCCAAAGCAGGGCAGCTCCATGCTCTGTTTCATCCCCGGTCAAGCTGGAACTGCTGGAAGCAGTCATGAGAGTCATAGTACAACGCAGTATATATTACTCCCTTCGTTTCTAAATATAAGTCCTTTTAGAGATTTCAATACGGACTACATACGGATGTATAGAGACATACTTTACAGTATGGATTAATTTATCTTGCTCCATGTGTAGTTTATATTGGAATCTCTAAAAGAGCTTATATTATATGACAGTTCAGTCAATAAAGACCGTTTGGAGTACACATCCATATTATGATGGATATTTGTATCCAAATTTCTCTAGATGATTAGGTTTCCTGTGTCGAGTGTGAGAGAGCTAGTGAAGTTCTGTTTGCTGTTTCAATTATATTCCTTGTATAATCATCCGCTGTATCGTACAGTGTTAAAACTGCTGTCAAATACTGAAAATGACAAAGCACAGAGGTTGTCAGTAATAACATTGAAGATGATCTAATTGATCTGACAGGTTAAGTTATGCATCTCTGCCATAAGTAAGCGCAGAGATTCACATATTTCGGTACGCAGCAGATTCAGTCAGTGAAAACTGGAGCTACTTTAACAACGATTAATTCAAGGATCAGTTATATACATTGGCAGATTCCAGCCCGTCAAGATAAAGCACTAACATAATCTGGTAAGGACCTAACAATCGCAGCTTCCAGATCAGCATGATTAATAACAGTTGTGGAGGCAAGCTTCGAATGGCACGATACACAATCTTTACGTAGGTACATGTGCTTTTGGAAAACAGGATGATACAACCGCTACTTGTCTTGCCACCTCCTAGTGCCATATCTCTAGCTAAGGCATGTCATAAACCATCATGGTTTCCAATTTAGGAAAATAAGGGAAAGTTCAAGCCTTTTGTGAGGACGAAGGGCCTCTAATATTCCTTGTGCATTACTGTCCACTTCACAATCAATTCCTTGTGCATTACTGTCCACTTCACAGTCAATTCCTTCCGCATTACTGTCCCCTTCACAATCAATTCCTTCTACATTACTGTTCACTTCACAATGGTAACGTCTATTTCCCCAAGGAAGATATAATTATTTCAAATTATGCTTGTCGGACATATTGCCTTATTTAGTGTTGTCTGCACTAGGCACTTCCCTCACCTCAGGCAAACAAAGAGCAGCACCTACATTCAAATCTTTCAACTGATCGATTCCATGATCTGCATCACTATCAATGACCTAATTCGTCAATGTCTGTAGAGAATCCATTTGACCAATACCTTTTGGCATGCGCTCCAGATCTTCACACCCAATGAGGGAGATGTGTTGAAGACTGCTCATATATCTCATGCCCTCTTGTAATTTCACAAGACTTTGACAATCATTGAGCTTCAATGTTTGCAAGCTATACAATATGACAATGGCTTCAGGCAGTGCTGATATATTAGAATTAGAACAATCTAGGTAGTGAACATGCTTCAAGTTTTTCATATGTGTATCGATTGAGTATGCATGTCTTCAATGCTCGTAAGGACATGAATTTTGAATTGGCCATACATAGAGAGTGCTCAAACACAATTTCCTTTTATTAAGTATACTAAGTAACCTAAGCAACATACAAAAATAATATTTTATATTATAGTTTAATAAAATAAATCTAAGTCTAAGAGTTTCGTATTCAATTTATGGGCCCCGGAACTATGTGTTGGATGAACTCTCTCTGCGATGCTCAACTGGCTAGCATTTCCAAAATTAATGCCTTTGAATCCAAAAATCGTCTTCATCGGTGACATTCTTTTTTGCTAATAGACACTTCACAGAGAGGATGTGAATGTTATAGGATGCAGTTGAAGGAATGAAGATTTCCATCGTCCTTCGATGCATTGCGATGTCCTTAAGATGTTATGTTATCAGCAAATTTTATTCATGCTATGTTTGCCTGAATATGAAACAGGCAACCACTGCAAACATCAATGAAACAATTTAGGCTGGAATGAAGACATTTGAGGACATGGTTACATTTTTGTGGTTGCAATCGTTGGAACTGGTTCTCATCACCAATGAGGTTCAAGCTATCAAGGGTCTTCAGAGTCCGGCAACCAACTATCTTAACAATATAGTCTCGAAGTTTGCAAAGAAGTGGTTACACAAGTGTGATCTAGAAGCAATTGGGCATGCCTGTGATCAATACGGGAAGCTCAAGACCTTCTTCCCTCCTGGCATAAAGCTGTATGATGTAGTTATTGGGATCATTTGTTTGCAGCAGACGGGTGTGGGATACAGTGAATACCTTGTCATACTGGCGGCACTCAAAATTTAGTACATGAATAAAACAACTGTAAAGGCCACGGCATATTATCATGCCTCGAAGGGCAAGCCACCTGGCGGCGATGGCTGGGAGCTGCTCTAGGAGTCCATTTAGTAGTGTCTCTAACCTTGGGCACCACTCCATTCGTAGCTCCTTGAGCTGAGGGAATGATACAACCACTACTTGTCCTACCACCTCCTGGTGCCATCTCTCCAGCTTAGGCATGTCATAAACCTTCATGGTTTCCAATTTAGGAAAAAGGGGTGGTAGAGAAATACATGATTGTCTATTGTCTATATTATCAATACCAACGCATATAGTTTCCAAGCTATTGAAACAATCCAAACACAAGTAAATGAGAGAGGGTAGCTGCCATAATGGTGGAAGATCCTGGCAGTTATTGAGTTCACTCAGATGAAGTTCAGGGAGTTGCTCAAACTGCATAGAGTCCTGCATCCATGATGACAATTTAGCACCAGTATAATTCATTAACACTAAAACTACAAGCCTTTTGTGACGATGAAGGGCCTCTAATATTTCTTGTGCCTTACTGTCCACTTCACTATCAATTCCTTGTGCATTACTATCCACTTCACAGTCAATTCCATCCGCATTATTGTCCCCTTCACAATCAATTCCTTCTGCATTACTGACACTTAAGTTCTATTTCCCCAAGGTAGATATAATCATTTCAAATTATGCTTGCCGGGCATATTGCCTTGTTTAGCATTTCCTTCACTATGCACTGTTCTCACTCCGGTCAAACAAAGAGCAACACCTAAATTCCACCCTTTCAACTTATCGATTCCACAACCTACATCACTATCAATGACATAATTCATAAGGACATGAATGCTCGTAAGGACAAGTCTTAACCTGAGCCAGTCCTCTAGGTTTAATATTGAGCGGGGCTGGGCAACAGGAATCCTCCATGGCTGCAATACTATCATAACTGGGATATTCAAGTGACACATGAGGAACCTCACGGTGTAATGAACTAGCATCCTTGGATCGTTTTAGAATGTCCTGACGTGATTAAGATTGTTGCAATATTGAGCAATCATTTCCACTTACTGAGTCAACAAGATCATGCATCTTGGAAGTAGTTGGTCGGTGGACATGCCATTGTCTAGCAAGCATCTCCCTTTTTCATTTTAGGAAACATCTCCAAGCTAGCAAATAAAAAAATTGTTGGCCTTTTTCTTCTGATGCAATAAAGTCATTTGCCATCCATAGCTCGATTAATATTTCTTTCTCCATCACACTTTCCTTGGGGAAGATGGTACAGAAGGAAAATCATACTTTTTTTCTTCTGATGACAAGTGCTCATAGCTTAGCTATAGTGCAGGTATAATCCTAGTAGCAAAGATGCCATTCTTCCAGTCATCACTAATCAAAACAGAGAACAATTAACTGTTATGCTTTGATCGAAGTAAACTTGCCATTGTCTTGATAGCAAGAGGCAATTCCTTGCACTTGTGAACAATACTCTTATCCACCGGTATCAATTCTTCTTGCTTTTCCACTTCCCTTACAAATGATCTTGATCGCGCGATAGCCGCGTACGGTGATGGTGCAGACACAAACCCACAACTAGCGGCAGCAACACCGCCGTCAGTTGGTGTTGATGGTGCGGAGGCGGATGATGAGTCCAGACGTCAACACCATGGAGAACTAGGGAACATTCCGGCAGCTTGGTATTCAGCTTGTTTTCCATGTTTTGTGGAAATGGTCTACTTCCTCCGTTCCTAAATACAAGTCCTTTTAGAGATTCCAACAAGGGACTACATATAGAGTAGAATGAGTGAATCTACCCTCTAAAATATGTCTATATACATCCGTGTGTAGTTTGTATTGAAATCTTTAAAAAGAACTATATTCAGAAACGGAGGAAGTAGTTAGCAGCGCCCATGATGACGTACAGTTTCCGTGTTGTCAATGTTGAAGCTGCAAGTGCGAATTCCGTCCTTGGAGAGCTTAAGAAGCTTGCACAACCATGCAAGATAAAATTGTGTGGCATCAACCAAAAAAACTGGAAAGGGTTTTCGTCACGCCATTTCCGGTCACGGATATCTGGAGTCTTTGTCAGTTTGACTCGACTAATAGGAGGAGGAGAAACTGACAGGTGCTGCTATAGTCTTCGGCAATTTCAGTGAAATATCATAGCTGCCCAAGACCTTGAAAAGCTTTAAGACGAATTGAAGAGTGCACACATATCAAAGGTCTCGATGATGGAGCTTCACAATCTGACCATATCAACGCAATAGGACGTAGACGGCCTTGTAGAGTTGCCACGTCCCCATATCTTTGAGCGTGTTTGTGTCAAGCCAACTCAAGATGGTGACCTCATGCTTTATTGGGGGCATCAGAAAGATATTTCCATACAAATAAATTCCCTCGAGATCTACTGCAGCAGCTACAAGCTAAAGATACTTTTTAGAGAACAACAACTATTGTGACTCTGCCGCATAGAAACAATGCCGTGGCACATCTAGGTCTACAAAAGAAGGGATCAACCAAAGAACGGATGCATATAGCAACGATGGAAAGATCATAATATGAAAGAACAGATGAACTGCAAATATATTATTCACACATATATGTAAAATACAAACAGTGATATACATTGTTATGGTGTATACATTAACACAATGACGCTGTTACCAAAAGTTGGCCCATGATGTTTGTTAGTTTAGTGAACATAAGCTCAGGTATAGGTGCCAGCTTTCTTTTACGAATTAACCACACATATCTATATGCTCTATCATGGTTTCTCCATAAAATGCTCTATCATGATTTTCTGCATAAAGTGTCCAGTATCCACAAAGGAATACTCACAAGAAGCAAGAAACAATGAGTTGATCTGCGAACACAATCAAAATTAATTTCCATATTTACATTTCTATCACAAGCACAGGATCATATAATTATATATAAGCATGAAAAATGCACAATACTTGATATAATCTCACCCGACTGTACATAATGGAAGAAAAAGGGGCAATAATCATATAGATTGACCCAAACCTGCTAGATTTCTTTTAGCAAACAAATTGACATTCTTTATAATGTGTAATCAACAATATGATGACTATTACCAAATAATAACTGTAGACATACATTTTGACAGGAAAATCTACTCTATAAATCAGATAGTCAGTGTGCCTTGCTTTGCAGATAACGAATAAAAAACAATTATGTCCATACCTCATTATACCTTGGCATACTTTAAAATTGGCATGTTACGAAAAAACAAGAAATCTTCATGATGTGGTTATCAATTACATGTAAAATTTACCAATTGGGATTTGAGAAACATGGGGCTTGCTTCAGGACCATTCTTTGAAGGAAACGATGTAATGGTTAATATAAGGGTGAGCGGTGAAGCTGAAGCACAACAAAAGATAATGTAAGCAACTTGCTGGTCTATGTGACAGTAAAGATTGTTTCCTGCAAGGTATAATGTGCACCCCATATGTGTGTTAGCAGTGTCCGGCTTGTTCAGTCATGTTTTCTTTCATCAGCTTGGATGAGGATTTCGATAACACCTTGTATCGTTCAGCTAGGTGGGTTTGTTTGTAAAGCAGGGCCATTGTATTTCGTAGAAAGTTCATAGTATTAAAAACATAATGAACCTAACATGGCAATCTACATGTTACCTTAAACATTAAGGACCCTATATGACACTAAAGATTGTTTCCTGCAAGGTATGTTAATCATGCTAACCGCCACTACAAATTCATATCTTTTTTGTTTGCGTGGCATAGGCGTACTCGTCATGGCCTGCAGTGTTCTGAAGCCATCTCAAGCAACAAGTTGCTCTTATTGTAAGAAACAACTATCTTCATTCATGTATGCTATCACATGCATCTTGGTTTCATAGATTAGTTGAATGGGTTTATCTATGTTACCTTTCATGCTCTAGGTTAACTAGGCACCTAATCACATTCATGCATGGACAACAAAACCGTCTGAAGACTGTCAGTTCAACACGAAATTCAACAAGCTTTCCTGTACAATATTTGTCAAACTGTCTATTGGCTGCATTAACTGAAGTGACCTATACATTTAGTAAAGTCTCTCCTTTTTATGCTGCATACATAAAGAACACTTGTGGAATCACGTGAAGAACACATGCATCAACGGTTGGGCGGTACGAGGACAAGAGATAAGATGGAAGAACCTGTAAATTAAGATTCCAAGAACCATATGCGCCTTTCCAGATTGGATCACGGCAAGGTAGTGTTTGCACTACAAAAGGATTGAACATGATTATATTACCCTAAAAACTCAACATGGCTTGATCAGTTTACTCCACAAGATGGCATCATCCTACGAGATGAGATTATACCTAGTTTGTATCTCGCGCTGGTGGCAAGACCGGTCCTCAAGGCGCAAGCACACGCATCAAGCTGCACATGGCAGACAGCACGTGACATTCCTAGACCATCCCTTTGGGCGAAACAAAACATAAGCCTCAGCACGCTGGTGGCTGACCAGTGACGTCGCGGTCTTCAAGGCTTAATCTTGCCAGTGGACATTTTGTCGTTATCAACCGGTGCGAGAGAGGCAGCATCTACCCCCCACTACTACTTCCATCCAGGTGTGAGAATCCAAAACTTCCAATACTACTTCAGGTTTGGCATCCTTATTCTAGCATGCTGATTCTAGCTAGCTAGGCACTCACCATATACATACCCAGCTAGCTTATTACTGCAGCAATGTGGGAACTTAATTTCTGTCAGGTTATGTGTCAAAACTACGTATGCATTTCTAACAGGGGAAGCTAGCAAGTTGAGCATAGCCAGGTAGCTAGTTTTCTTTAATTTATTTCTTGTGTGCTTAGTCTGTAGTGATTAATGAGCTCCTTGTCATGTGTTCAAAATTGCATGCGGATAGCTCACCTACCAATAGGCGTGCAAACTCAAAAAAAGCGAGTTAAAAATATCAATAGGCGTGCAAACTGAACTAAATAATTCAACCTGGCAGCTCTCTGCTACTGTTACTATGTTCAGTACTTAATTAACTCTATCCAACGTGTTTAAATTGTTAAGTAGTAACTATACGCTGCCAGTAAGGCATCCCATGAAGCAACACTACAAAAACAATACACGGCTTCCGTTGTCACACTAGTGGCGTCGCAGTCTTCAATGTTTAGTTGTAGCAGAAAATCCAAAAACAACACCAAGAGTTTCGAGCCTCCACCGAATGATTTACTGTTTTTCGCTCTGTCTCTCTCGTGGTCGTTTGGTTTAGGCAGATGGGATTGTCTCCAGGGGCAGGAAAAAAAGATGAATTGGTTTACTTATTTTAATTTTTGAAGGAAAACAATGAGTGGTTGGGAAAGATGAGGAAGACATCATGAAGCTCAACAATGAAGAAAAGAAATAACCAGGGAGATTAATGGGATTGTGATGTAGCTTAACTCAAATAATACTAGTTGTTTGTAATCAGCTCAGTCAAGCTACCTAGATTGAAGAAGTTATGTTGATGCATCATTGTGTTTCATTAGGTAATTCCAGATAGCACTAATCCTGACTGCCATGTTTTTTTCACGAAGTTCCACTGTCAGGACTGTGTTGCTGGACCAATTGCGAGACATGACTGGTACTGGAGTGAGTGGAAGGAGGATGGGTACCTGCATCGATGGCGAAGATGGCAGCGGGGAAGCAAAATTTGCCGGCGGTTGGAGGTGGCGACGCCCACATACAGATCTGCAGCAAGTAATTCTCCGCATAACTGACATCCTGATTCAGTGTTGCCTGATCAAAACAAAATCAGAATGCTTTGTGTTAGAACTAGAACATAAAGGATAGTTGAGGATGAAAGTTTAACATATGTGAGTATGTTTTTGTATGTATCAGCGATCAATGTGATGATTGTTTGACCACCTACACTCTAAAATATATATCATATGTTTCAGAATTTCAAAGGGGGGGGGGGGGGGGGGGGGGGGGGGGGGGGCAGCGGAGGTGATTCTAGTTCAAACATATATGCAATAGAGGCATACTCTATACCTAGATAGCTTATTAAGTAGACAATGACATTCAATACAATTCTCCGAATAACCTTGTAAATCTATTCTAAAGAAAAACAACATTGCCATGAGAAACAACATGATCACGTCCATATGCAAACCGTGTCAGTGGGGAAAAAGAGGTACAATTTATTGAAGTCAATTGCTCCTCCACTGTGATAAAATGTACTGTAGGTGTGAATATCCTCACAATAGATAGCATTGACAATAGCCGAAGAAACAGGAAAGTTCGGGACACTTACATAAGTATTGACACGCCATGACCGGCGACTGCGCCTACCTCTCCGGTCCGCCGGGCCTCTATCTTGGCTGTGTTTGCTTGAAGTGTGTTGTGCTCACATCCAAGGATGGCATTGGCTGCTCCTTCATGTAATTGGTTGACCATATTTGCGACAGAGGTTCCCTCGGTCCCTTTTTGGTGTGAGTTCTTTACTCTTGAATTCTGCTCAGTACTCAGATGACCGATGACATGCTCTACTGAGAATTCACGTCTCTGATATTTTAGAGTAGTAGCAAAGTTCCTCCAGGAAGGAGGGAGTTTCATCATTTTCATCCGCGAGAAATTTTCCCGGTAAGTTACATTTATGAAGCTTGAGCTCCTTAATGATGCACAGTATGTCACGAGCCTATTGCAATACAGGGCGGTTTTTGATCATTCTGTAATCATGGAACTACTTCATGGCATACATCTCACTTTCAATATCGGTTGCATCGAATTTAGATTCGAGCGCTTCCAACAAGTCCTTGGCAACCCACGTATGTAAATATGTGGCAAATAACTTATCTCTGATCACACTTAGAACGGCTCTGACAAGTACGACGGTGCCTCCCGGAATGCCTACTCCTGGCCAGGAGCAATCATTCCTCCTGGAGTAACACGGGAGACCCCGAACACGTTCATCGCTCTGAGCCATAAGGTAGTTTTGGTCTGTCTACGCTTAAAGTATGTCCTCATAATCAGGGCCGTTTCCAATGCTGCGGCAAAGGCTTGAATCAAAAATTGCCTACAAATTTTAGGTTTAGGATTGTTGAGTATATTAGCAATTTTTTAATAAATTAATCCAAAAATAAACCATGAGCAAGACCTTGACACTACTAAGCACATACCGATATTCGATCGCCTAAGCACGTACTAGCACATAGTAGACACCTCTATGTATAACGCTAGTACAACTAAAATAGCAGACACACCTATTGTATACCCTCCGGGACGAAGCCGCGGCGGCGGCGGCGCCAGCGTTCTCCTGATCGGTGGTCTTCTTGTTAGCGTTGAGCTTCTCGGCAACGAGTCTCTCGGCGTCGGTGAACATGGTGATGATGAAGGCGATGCGGGCCTAGACGAAGTAGTCGATGTAGACGAATGGTGGAGAGCAGTCGCGTAGGAGACGCTCCACAAAAACCTAATCTCCCCTCTCTCGTACAGGATCTCAAGAGGCAGGGTTTCGAAGGCCTGCTCTCTCGTACAACTGTATACGCGGCAAATATTAAATGCAAGCTCACGGATGACATGGGTTTGAGCTCACCTCTGCTCATTCACAAAACACAGCACGCACGTGAGGCGTGAAGGCGGCAGAGGGGGAGCGCGAGGGAACCACTTCTCTTCTCAAGCTTCAATAGCATGTGGAAGATAATTTTTTATAAAGAAATCCAACTCTTCCTTCACTAGCAGGTGGTACTAAACTTTCCACCACCCTTTCTTTTATTGAGAGACAACATGTGATTTGGGAGGAAAGGAATAAAGGACTAGTATATATACATCACTCCACTCCTATAAACTGCAGATGCCCACAGCAACCTGAGTGGATATACGTACGTGAGATATAAAAAAATGTCGGAGCACGGCCAGGGAGTGGAGGAGGGTCGCCGGAAAGCGGCCAGGAAGTGCTGGAAGGCGACGAAGACGGCGGTGATCAAGGACACGTGGGTGCCGCTGTTGACGCTGCCGTGGAAATGCGCGTTCAACTGTCTATGCTGCAGTTGCAGGCAGGCCGGGATAGAGGCGTCCCGCTGGGTGTGGCAGTGCGTCCAGTGCTGGACGCCGCTCAGCCTCACCGTCCTCTTGCTCTGGCTCCTCTACCGCCCCGACCGCTTCCACCCCACCGTCGACTCCGCCTCCCTCGCCTCCCTCGACCTCAATGGCAACTCCCTCCGGTACAACCTCGCCGTCGACCTCAGCTTCCGAAACTCCAACAGACTGCTTAGCATTAGCTACCTCGACGTGGGTGCCAGCGCCTCCTACAACGGCACCAGCCTTGGTCTGGCCGGGAACTCGCTCCCGGGTTCCTTCCAGCAAGGACCCAAGAACACGACGGTGCTGCACGCGGTTTTCCAGGGCATGGTCACGGTGGTTGACGTGCAAGTGCAAGAGGGGTTGGCCAAGGAGCTGGAGAGGGAGCGCGGCTCTGGGGCGGTTCGTGTGAGGGTGCGCGTGGATCTCACCATCATGTACAAGGTGATTGTGAAGGAGATCTTCTTCTACAGCTATGAGTGCTACCTACCATTCACCCCGCTGCCGAATGCCGTCTTCCTCAGCGACAGCGCGCCGTGCTTCCGCGTTTGACCGCTTCGGGTCGGTTTTCCCTACTCATATCATATATCCCAATGGAGTCTGTTATGCAACGAGTCTGTTAGAAATGTGTTAAAGTAAGTTTGATTTGTTTCCTTTAAGCGTCCTCCGTTTTATTTGTTAGATTAGTTTGCTAGTACTAGTTGCAGTATGTGTCCTCACCTCTTCTCCCTCCTGTATCCCCAATCCATTGTATCTCTGGAATGTGATTTCTGAGCTTGGTTGGTGACAGCCTCGTAAGCATTTTGTGTTTTATTCCCTCATTGCTTGAATTCTTGCCATGTGGTGGACCCGCATGGGCACCACAGGCAGCCGCCTGCCCCATGTCTAGCTCTCTTCCAATGATTTTCTCTGATTTTTGGTGATTTATTTGGGCTCCGCAAAAGCACTTATTTTTGCCACTTTTCTGTAGTTTTCTAGCAATTCCCCCTCCTTCGTTTCAACATATAGATCAAGAGCAAATGGCATCAGGATGGTGTAATAATTTGCAAAACATGGATAATTATGAGCAATTCACAATAAAATGAATAGTGATTTGAAATGGGTGTATCATCCTCATAAGTCATAACCCTCAGACGAGGCCATGAAATGGGTGTATCATCCTCATAACCCTCAGAGGAGGCCACTGATTCCATATTTGTCCTCTCGTACAAACAACATCGATTGCAATTGCATCCCATGCACCATCCTGAACATACTGAGTTCTCGGGAGATGCGAGGACGCTTTCGAGCGCGTGCCGAGAGGTCCTAAGGTCCTACTTGTTTTTGTACGAATGGATGCACGTCTTCTTGTGTGCATTCTGCGCCGGGTATAGAAATTCCACTTACTGTGTGTGTTAGTTACGCATGTAGGAAATTTATACGTGCAGGAAGAAATAATGTAGACACACCAAAATTGTTCCATAAAACAGTTTAGTTGAGTTCGAACAAGAACGTCAAAAATGTCCATATGTCGTGAACTTGCGTAGTTTCTTGGCTCACGTTTTTACCTTGGTTAGGATTCTGTCATCCTTCATGAGCTGTAAGAGCCTTGGGCGGCTCTCCATCGCTCTTTGATGGTTCTGGGTGTCTGGTTTTTCTTGGGCATAACCCGCGGAGGTTCCCGTGGGTAGACCACGGCAACACATCGGCCACTATGATGTCATTCGGTAGTTTGCTGTCCAAGGAGGTGTTTGATGTGATTTCGGCCTTTGGTCCCTCTAGCATCATCCTCATGTAGGTGTAGTTTGTTAACCATGAACTATGCCAAGAGCGGTCTCCCAAGGTGGGCGTTGTAGACCATCTCAAAGTAGATGACTTCGAAAGTGCCCAATTCTCATATGAAGTTCTTCCCTTCAACGAAGAACACTGGTAGTTCGATATGTCCGAGGGGCACATACGGCTTCCTCCTGTTTGTGTCCTCAGCTCTTCTTCCTCCTGTATCCCCAATCCATTGTATCTCTGAATGTAATTTGTGAGCTAGGTTGGTGACAGCTCACCATGTGCATTTTAAAACCGAACCGAAAAATCATATCAGAAGTAAATCAAACTGAACCAATTCCATGGTTTTTATGGTTTCGGTATGGTATGAAATTTTCATACCGATTTGTATTGTGGTTTTTATGGTATATACCGAAAAACCGAACGGTTTCCCGAATAAGCCGAAGTAAAAAATATATGTATTTGTCTTGGGGAGAACAACCCTACAAGTAGTCATTTTTGTACATAAGCTAGATTTCATGTTATGCGCATCCATTTTTATTGTAACGCAGTCATACTTCTCTTCAAAACAATGATAAGCACGTCCATAACCATCCAATCCATGCATGCATATACACTCGCATATAGGTATATACTCTTTGTATAAAAAGATATGTGTTTTGAGTCATAAATTTGTAAACTGTTAGATGTCATTTTCAAATTCGCGTCAACTTTGTTTTTTATGGTATATACCGAAACCATACCAAAATAATTTGGTATATACCGAAAGCGAACCGTATCTTATTTTCACACCGTATTTATCAAAGTATTAATACCGTACAAATAAAAAACCATATAAACTGAACCATGTAAACCGAATAAACCGAACACACATAGTGACTGACGGCCTCATAAGCATTTCGTGTTTTATTCCCTCATTACTTGAATTCTTGAAATGCGGTGGAGCCGCGTGGGCCCCACAGTCAACTGTCTGGCCCATGTCTAGCTCCCTTGGCTCTCTACCGATGATTTTCTCTGATTTTTTGTGATTTATTTGGGCTCCAGAAAAACATTGTCTTTCATGCACTTATTTTTCGCACTTTTCTGTAGTTTTCCGGCAATTCCCATCTGAAGCTTCCATTCACTGAAGAACACTGGTAGTGTGATATGTCCGAGGGGCGCGTACGACATCCCTGGGATGACCGCCTGGAATGTCTTCAAACTCTGCTTGATCTCCATCTCCTCCTTTGGGATTTGCATTTAGTTTAGGATCTAGGTCATGATGATGCTCAGGGAGCTGCCTCTATAGATGAGCAACCTGTGTACCTTCATGCTTTGATGATGGGCCAAGTCACCATTAGTAATCCTCAAGGACACGAAAACCTGATGGGTAGCAACCGTTGCTTGCTTGCTCCGAGGTGTATAGCCTAAAAACCAGCTAGAGGTCCGCAATTGCAAGGGTTTGCAGCAAGCGGCAAATTATCCCAAAGTGAGAAACTAAGGTATCAAGCCATGAAGGTGTACAAGGTTCTAGCGCCAATGATAAGGTCAGCAACACAAATAAAACTTTATTTCGGCCCTCAGCATTACCAACAAGGGTTTCAACCTTGCTAGCCTTCTTTGTTGTACAAGATTTGAAAAGATAATGTGAATGCTTTCATGTTTGCTGTCACATGCATCTTAGTTTCATAGATTAAGTGAATGAGTTTATCTATGCCACTTTTCATGCTTTAGGTTAACTAGGCACCTAATCACATGCACGCATGGACAAGAAAACCGTCTGAAGACTGTCAGTGCAACACAAAATTCAACAGGCTTTACTGTACAATATTGGCCCAAACGTCGATTGGCTGCATTAACTGAAGTGACCAATACGTTTAGTGAAGTCTCTCCTTTTTAGGCTGAATACGTGAGAACACTTGTGGACGCAAGTGAATAACACATGCATCAATCGTTGGGCGATACGAGGACAAGAGATAAGATGGAATCACATCCGTTGTTCAAGGCGCAAGCACGCGCATCAAGCTGCGCATGGCAGACAACATCTGACATCCCAAGACCATCCAGTTGGGCGAAACAAAACAAGAGCCTCTGATCTCACGCTGGTGGCTGACCAGTGACGTCGCGGTCTTCAAGGCTGTCCTGAGGGCATCTCCAAAGTGCACCCTCTGGTAGACTAATCTTGATTAGTATGAGTCTAATTATCTAGCTTGATTAGTTTCCTAGTGTGGTAGTAGTATACCTTTGCAAATAGTCTAAGCTAGTCCTGTTTGGAGTGCTAGTCTGAGCCATGTACCGTCCATGTACTAGCCGTTCCATACCACATCATGTACGGTCCACGGACACAGATTCTTCCTCCACCGTTCCATACCTCTCCTCTCACCGCCCCGCGAGGTACCATCCACTACTACCATACTCATCATGCCCGGTAACTATTCCGTGAGTTGCACCAGCTAATTTTTTTGTCCCTTCTTCCTTAAAGAAATGGATTCGGATTTGGAGTACATACACGAACACTATGTTGAGTTGTCCGATGCCTCGTCCGACGAGGAGGACTACATGGATAGGACGGCGATGGTGCAAGTAGTCCTTGCGCGGAGAATGCGGAGGTGCATGTTCTCAATTTCAAGGGTTCCATGAAGGATCATCGAGTTCTCCGCTGCAATAGAGTGCATGACCATTTGACACTGATGGACACCTACTTTGCCCCTGATGCCCTCTCCACTGACAAATTTTGGCTGCGCTTTTGGATGCGCAAAAATTTCTTCGATCGTGTGTACCATGGCGTCCGGTCCTATGATGTATTCTTCGTCTAGAACAAGGACGCCATGGAAGGATTGGGTTCTCCGGTTACTAGAAGTGCACTGCCGCCCTATGGATACTTGCATATGGCATGACCACATATCGATGGGATGAGTACCTACGAACGTCTGAGATCACATACGGAGATGCCATGCACAGGTTTGCAACTGCCGTGGTCGAGGTGTTTGGTCCTCAGTATCTGAGAGAACAACTTCTGGCGGACCCCGAGAGGATCTTGGCAATCTCAGAAGCAAGAGGGTGGCCAGGTTTGCTAGGATCTCTTCAGTGCATGCATTGGGAATGAAAGAACTGGCCAAAAGCTTTCTAAGGGTAATATCAAGGTCATGTTAAGGAGTCCACCATAATTCTTGAAGCAGTTGCATCACATGATCTTTGGATTGGGATACTTACTTTGGCATGCCCGGTTCTCGCAATGACATCAATGTGCTGCAGTGATCACCGTTGTTTGTGAGGCTGACTGAAGGAAAATCTCCTTGTCACTATACTGTCAAGTGGACATGAGTACAACATGGGTAACTATCGGGTTGTCAGTATCTATCATCCATGGGATACCTTTGTCAACATCATCTCTAAGCCAGATGGCCGGAAAAAATCTCACTTTGAATAAAGACAAGAAGCAACTAGAAAGGATGTCGAGAGGGCATTTGGAGTTCTGCAGTCCCATTTTGCAGTTGTTCATGGACTTGCTTAATAATGGGATCTGGAGACCTTGTGGGAGGTGACGACATGTTGTGTTATCATGCATAACATGATCATGTAGAACGAGGATGAGGATGTTGTCGCACCTCTAGAATTTGAGAACATGGGTGATCCTATCGAAGTTACGGACCATAATCCGGCCACATTTGAGAAGTTTGTTCAAATGCATCCACAATTCGGCATCGAGCAACTGAACGAGGATCTGATTCAGCATCCGTGGATGGTTAAAGGGGACAACAATGTTGGAATGTAATATTATTTTTAAATAATTATGTGCTTACTATGTAGTGGTTAATTAGCTCCGTGTCATTTGTTCAAAATTGCACGTGGCGACTGCAATAGTCGTGCAAACCAATAGGCGTGCATGTGCCAACTTGATGAAACAGGGAAGAGAAGCAAGTGGATGGCTCAACTACCAATAGGCGTGCATGTGGATAATTCAATTTGGCAGCTAGCTAATTAACACTGTCCAACGCAGTTGTCTGCTACTGTTACTACGTTCAGTACTTACTTAATTACTCCCTCCTTTCGATTTAAAGGGCTGATTTCAAAATTTTCAAATTTTCATTATTATTAGGCTCAATTTGAGTCAAATGAAATTAAAGTGTTTGATTGTCACGCCACATTTAATTAATAGCGACAAGCGAGAGGAAACTAGTGGTCATGCATGCATCGTATTCTACATGCTCCATGCAAGTCCAATGAAAGGAGAGTGCTACACTTATTGCTTTGGAATTGAATATGTGAAAAATATTTCATTGGGCAGCTTTATATCCATATAATTCATGTCATCCACTCACAATCCACATTGGTTGATGAGATTTCAGATTTGAGCCCTCTAAACCGAAAGAAAAAGAGTAAGTCACTCCAACGCTGTTAAATTGTTAAGTAACTAAATAATGGCTGCCAGTAAGGCATCTCATGAAGAAAGACTAGTATAAAAACAATACTCGGCTTGAGATGTCACGGTAGTTGTACTCCCTCCGTCTAGGTGTAGTTGTAGCAGCAAATCCAGAACGGACACCAAGAGTTTCGAGCCTCCCCGGCCACTTTACTGTTTTTCCCTCTATCTTTCTCGTGGTTGGTTGGTGTAGGCAGAAGGGATTGTTTCCAGGGCAAGGAAAAAATAAAATGAAACATTTTATTTATTTTAACTTTTGAAGGAAAACACCACTCCTATTTTTGTTTGATTTTTTCAGGGACTTTTTCTATGGTGATTTTTTGAAATTGCAAAAATAACATAAACAAAAAAACTGGCACTGAAACTAGATTAATATGTTAATCCAATGAAGTTGATAAAAAAGGAATGCCCAGAATATGTAGAGTTGCTAGGAAAGTAGCATGAATCATATAAAAATTATAATTACCTTTGAGACATATCACACCCCGATTTTCTACTCGGCTTATATTTCGCCGAGCACATGAGAAAATACACTCGACTCACATCTAGGTGCCGACATGGTGTAAGCCGAGCCGTGGATGCCGAGTGTGAGACTTGGTTTATAGGCAGCGCGCCATTTTTTGGAGCTTACCTGAGTATACTGGGTACTCAGCTTTTAAATGCATGCACTCGTTTATGTGTGGCGTTGAGGTGGACACTTTGCATGTTGGGTCAATTGGGACAAACTTCTTAAGAATGTAAGATTCTTGTGGTGTTGGGCTCTACAATAAGCCAGGAGCGATTATGCGTCTAGCTTGGCATCCAGAAGTTATTTCACGCGTTTTTGGCATTTCAGTTAAACAAAATGAACATTTTCAAACGGTAGCAAAATATGTCGCGGGACAACAGAAATTCTGGGTCGCTTACTGGAAAAAGAAAACAAGCTATTTCTTTTATGCAAGTGGCCCAAAGATGTCTCCAAAGTATCAGATCCCTCGTCACTCTCTTATCAGCTAGCTAGCCCCCCTTAACTAAGCACCGATGGAACCGTGAGTGTGCACTCCAATCTCGGTCGCTCAGTCCACCACCATGTGCTTCCTTAATTCCTACCGTCGTCTGCGCACAGCGGTGGCCGAGCTGTGCGGACGCAAGAAGAAGGGCTGTGGCACCAAGGTGGCCGTGTTCGCCTGCAAGACCGCCACCAACTTCGCCGTCTCCCTTCTCAGCGTCTTCCTCTTCTGGCTCATCCTCTTCCGCCCCTACCAGATTCGCCCCACCGCCACTGCCGCCGTCCTAACCACCTTCAACAATGTCACTGCCGACACGCTCCGCTACGACCTCGCCCTCGATGTCACTTTCTCCAACTCCCACCATTTCTACAGCGTCCGCTTCGACCACCTTACAGTGGCCGCCTACTACAGCGGTACCAAGCTTGGTGGCTCCTCCTCTTCGGATGGTGACGGCGAGCTCCCGAGCAGCTTCAAGCTGAGGCCTCGCCGGCACCGAACCATCCATCCGGTCCTCAGCGGCCGGGCCATCAATGTCGGCGGCGCTGTGGCCGACCAGTTCTCCAGGGAGGGAAAGGGAGGGCGGTTCACCATGGAGGTTGTGGTGAAGACGACGCTCACCTACAAGTTTTGGCCCAAGAAGGCCGTCTACTACCACGAGTACAGCTGCCAGCTCATGTTCCCTGACCCGGCCAAGGCCAACGACGGCGCGCACTCGGTCAACGGGGATGTCAGGTGCGCCGTCGCCAAATGATTTTGAGCGGATCTATTTGTTAACACGATGTATCCTATTTAGCCATTTCTCGTAGTCCTTCTGTTGTCAAGAAAAAGATGGTTGGTGTTGATGGTCTTTGTTTTTTCTTTCACCTAAGCATAGTATCAATCTTGTATGACTTTGGTTTTGCTAGCGTGATCCTTTGTGTGTGTTAGTGCTGGCTGTGTGTATCCTAATTATGTAGATGTCAGGTGTTGTTCTCATTATATATGTATGTATGTATCTCCTTGATGCTATATTATGAGAAAATAAAAGACGCCCTTTATCGAAAAATCATATTTAACCATTCTCCGGCCTACGTGACGTGACCTGACGAGACATGTGATCATATTTTTCAGGGGCCTCCGAGCTGAACCATTGTATATATGTTTCACGTGTGAAGGATTGCTAAATTCATCATCTGAAGGCACCCAGTCATGACAATGAACAATTTCTTCTTCATGGGAGCACCGCTAGAAGGCCCAACTCTCGCCCTTCTTCTTCTTTGGACGAGAAGGCGCAGACTCACTATCATGCATTTCCTCTTCCTCAGGCTCATCCACACATGTGTCTCCTTCATAGTAGTACCAAGGGTCCTCTCTGCAACTTCAGTTGTTCCAATCTATGAAGCAACTCAATCTCTCTTTCATCAACACCCAGTGGTGTAGGATCATAACCAAACTCAGGTGGCCAAATAAAATCAGCACTGAAATCCCTTTCTTCTTCATCATCTTCACTTTCATCATCGTCTTATGGGAATGCACCCCTAACTTGCCCTTTCTCTAGACATTAATCATATACAGCGAAAAAAATAGCACGCTATTTCGCCGTTATAACGCGGTTATATCATATTCGGAAGGGAGACGTTACGTTTTGGCAAAATCGGCCGCTACGGCGCTAATCACGTAATTAGCGCGCTACACACGCTATAACGTTGTAGCGTTATACGTTTTAACGTGCAGGCCATGCAAAACTGAAACAACCACAGCCCAGCCGGCCCAGCAGGCCAAAACCAACCCACGACCACTACCTTTCTCACTCTTTTTATCTTGAAACTGTTTGAGACTTACAATTTTTATGTCCTAGATTTGGCCCTTATGCATATATTGCTTGCTCCTAGGAAAAATTTAGTTACTTAAATACTTTATTTCTAGATATATTTGATTTTTTTTTTGCAAACGCTATTTCGAAATATAGCACGCTATTAGCGCGCTATAACTTGTGTAGCATTTGGAGAAGGGCCTCGCTATATTTTGTAGCGCGCTATTTTTTTCGTTGATCATATATGCTGTGTGTTGACAACCCCTTGGGTGTCAACTGCATATACAATAGGCTCCCCTATGGTACTGATGGGGATCCGCTCCTCACATATTTGTGAAGCTTTGTTCACATCAAGTGGATTTGGGGCATCTACTTTAAGTACAATGAACTTAACAGATCTGCTGTGGTCAAACTCTCTGAGCATTTCCTGAACCATTGCATTGCTGTGAAGCAACTCTAAACCAGCAATGCCAGTTCCCTCTTGCTTCACATAATAAATGTAATTTGTACACCCAAAGCCCTCCAAATCCATAATAGTTAACAGAATGTTGACTGTGATTTCAGAGCTGGCCATTGTCCTGCCTAAGTTATCCCTACCATAGAATTGGAAACTCGCATTCCAAATGTCAGCTTCAACCGTAATTACAGTCAAATGGGGCAGCAACACTCAGTTAGTTCAGAAACACAAAATTCAGTACTAAACTACATTTAGTCAAAACTGGGGCAGCAACATTTAGTTAGTTTAGATTCAGTAAAAAAATTAGTAAATTACACAAAACCACCACTTTAAAGGCTAGGTTTGCAGAAAACACTACTCCCTCCGTCTAGGTGTATAAGTCATCTTAGGTTGTGCATCGCGACCAAGGTGGAGGGGAAAACGGGAGAACTTCATGTTTTTTTGCTAGTTAATAGCATTGCATGCAATGAATTAACCACTGCATGTCATGTTTGAAAGTCTCAAGCCATTGAAAGCATGCACGGCCCACTATATTGGTTAATATGTCACGAAACATGAAACGAGAGGGAGTTAATGTACCGTGCCTAAGTGTTTTGGGATTATTTGGTTTTCGTAAGATGACTTACACACCTAGATGGAGGGAGTATGTTACATTTTTGTCCCACAAAGCACCGTGTCTACCGTAATCTTTTGGCAAATGACAATGATCGGTGGATTTGCCTCGGACAAGCATGTTTATGACAAATGGGACCCAACAGTCAGGCTGGCGTGGCACCACTTAACATCTCACATATAATGGTGATAATTGGTAACGTTATCATCATGTGTGCCCCTATGAGGTCCACCTGTCATTGAAAGAAAAACAAAAACTGGGTTGTCATCCTTCACTGTACCGCCCCAAATCAAGTCCACCACCCTGCCGCCGCCTGAGGCGAAGTCCCCGCAGCCGCACACTTCGCCGTCCTTCAAATGCGCCTCGTCCTGTCCTCCCTCTCCGCCGCACACCTTGTGCGCCTCGTCTTGTGCTCGTGCGAGACGACTGACGAGGATGGCCTACTCGCATCTACTCGTGCATCGTGTGTCGGCCTGGCCATGAGGCGATGCAACAGTGTTGTGTTGGGCGTCGTCAAGGAGCCTGCAGGGAAGCACCCTCTACTCACCGGCTCACTATGGTGGGCGACTCTAACTCGGCTCCGAGGAGGGAGCTCATGGCCGGTGTCGGGGAAGAAGAGTGGGGGAGGGACGAGGTGATGCTCTAGAAGCCACTGCAGCCGCCGATGCAGCGGAACGATGCACATGTGCAGAGATTCATCCAGATCGAGCTCGCCTCTGTCTTCATCCTCCTCCCACAGCATCCATCCGGCAGCGAGACCCATCCACCCCCAAGCCTGGCGGGGCGAGCTCCTGCTCCTCCTCCCCGAGGTCTGGCCGCTCCCACCACACGCCGAGGACGCCATGAGCACACTCCAGGACGACCGCATTGCCGGAGGGCGCGGAGGTCGCGACAAGGGCGGCCGTCCATCCCTATTCTCATGGGATCCGGGCTCGAATTGGAGCGAAGGACCACGAATCTGAGGTGCAGAAGGGGACGACGGCTTGATTCTTGCCAGATCCAGGCGAGTGCTAGTTAACAGTGGTGACATTCATTGAGCTCAGGGGCCATGACGATGGGCAACGGTGGCGCCGCTCTGTAGGTTCGAGGGAATAGAGAGAAATTTGGGAGGGGGAAGAACAGGATGAAATGCTGATAAGTTGGCCCCATGTCCAGAAAATGGTTCAACTAACGGTGTTAGAAATTTGTCCCACATCAGCCTGACTGGCAGGTCCCATCTGTCATAAACATGCCCAGCCGAGGCAAATCCACCGATCAGTGTTATTTGCAAAAAGATTACTATAGACATAATGCTTTCTGCAACAAAAATGTAACGTAGTGTTTTCTGCAAACTTAAACTTCAAAGTGGTGGTTTTGTGCAATTTACTGCGACATTCAGTAAAAAAAATAGGACTACAATATTCAATTAATTGGTAAGCACTACATTCAGTAGTTGAATAAATTCAGTAAAACATATGGCAGCAACATTCAATTATTCCAGTAAGATATTTTTAGAAATAGTAGGAGTATCAAACAACTAACAATTAATATGAACTTAGCTAATAGTATCAAACAACTAGCATTTTTTGAGCAAACCCAGTGGGGAAGATCTGCACTGTAACACTGCTATTTAGTCTTCAAACACACATACCTATTTTATTATGGAGGACTATTTTAGTGAGCATTGTTAGATAGTATATGGAAGATGCGGCTTCAACTGTCCGAAATTTCCACTTTGAGCTCACAAGTAGTTATTTCTGTAAGCTATTGTTCTTGTTCTCTTTCTTTTCTTTAGCCCTTTGATGAACTGGCATAGGTTTCACTGGCAATCTTCCTCTACACCACAACCTATGTTCCATGAGCAAGTTTATTTATACTGCCCAAAATTTACTAATATGGGTTGGATCATGCATTTGCAACTTACAGTATTTGTTCTGTTTATTTGCTCTCTGCTGTCTTATCATTAATTCTGATTTTGAAGCAAAACTATCAGTATCTAATTCTAACAGTATGATAGCACCATGGTTATATTTGTAGGTTTTTAGTCTGGGCACATATATAAGTCATATTTCCATTAATAGAATAGCTTATAATATGTAACTACAAAAGACGAGTAAAACCTGTTCACTAGAACCATAGAAAAGCTATTCCTTTTAGGTTTGGTGAGCACAAAACATATACATAAAGATTTTGAATCTTTATTTATTGTACTCTCTACAGGCCTACTGCATCCGAATTTATTGTTCCGTACTGGAAGTTCTTGAAGTGCTTGAATCGTCCATTTTGTATTGGAATGAGATTTAAGATTCAATACAGGAGTCAATATGTTCCCATGGAGCCTGAAATGCACTTTTGTAGATTTTAACTTTTGGGTAGGGGTACTTTTTTAAACATAGCATGGTTATGAAAAATGTCTAATTATAAAATGAATTGATATGAGAAGTTATGTCCTAGTTTGCTCTAGCTGTAGATCACTGAAGATGCATTAAGAGCTGTAACCTTCTTATCAAGCATGAATTTATAGCCGGCTGGTTCACTGATTATCCTCCCTCAGGCAAGATTCACCCTGTTATCTGTGAACTGAAATTGTTCAGATTTCCCTGGCAATCTGCCAGTTTAGCTTCAGGCATCCCTTTGTATCATCAAGACTTATAGTAGATTTCTTACTTTCTGTAGGCACGTGTGTTGTAGTTGTAGCAAATTGGAGAAGCTACACCCCTGATGCCGGCTGTGTGGAGCTCAGGAAGGCTATCTGCAACAAGCTTCAGGGTGCGTCCACACGGATGAATTTCTCATTTTCAGAATATCCATATTGAATAAGTAGTCTAATTGACTTCCTTGTTGTTCGGTTATCGATATGCAGAGGATAATGGTCTAACCTATGGCCCAGATCATGTGCTACCGACCAATGGAGCTAAGCAATGCATTACACAAGCTGTTCTTGATATTTTCTCACGTGGTGATGAGGTAATGTTATCATCTTTGTATATCACAATTTTTTAGGATAAATATGTTTCATACTAGCTTATATAATACCATGAATATAGCAGCACCAGGTGGTTATCCTGTAGTCCTTTTGTTGTTCCCGGTCCTTAAAATTTAGCAGACTGCTTCATTTTCTTTTAAACTGCAAATTTAGTTTGGGTCTTCCATGCTTTGTCATTATTGTGTCTCCTTATTTTTCTTATGACCCTATCTCTCTACCCGGCCATTTAGATGAAATTCCCTTTCGTAATAATTTTGGGATGTTTGTATATTCGGATGCAGGGGCAAGGGGAGGTTTCTCTTCTCTTACTTCGAGTTTAGAAAATATCTTTTCAGGTACATGCCTCACAAATTGCTTGCCAGCGACGGCTTCGCGAACCAGGGGCAAGGAAACCGTCGTCTTCCAGTGCTCCTTCAGCCAGGTGAGGTCCCATCCTTCCTCCTTCAAAATTCATCTCATGTACCTTCATGATTCCTCCAACATCACTTTCTAAGCGAATCACGGTAGTAGTATACTAGAAGAAAAGTTCTTTTTGTGGATCTAGAAATGTTTCACGGGAGCTTCATGAACCCATATACTATAACAGAAAGTTACGAGTGGTCACGATCAACAAAAGACCTGCGGAGCTTCATATTCAGTTATTTATTAGCTCCTTGCTTGCTTCAAATGTCTACATACTGTAGGAATTAAGGTGATGTTCTCTCTATTTCGTAGATTTTATTGTATATACATGTAGATAACTTCAAGAGGTTGGATGCAGATGCAACACATTCAGTTGCTCCTGTACTGTATAGATGCATGTTTTTGTAGGTGATTGCTCAACTTTTAGTCAACTTCCTTATAGTTTTAGTTCTGACACAACTTTACATGTTGTCAATAAAAAATCAATTTACTGCATATATAGGAAAAAGGAGAAGATCCACAGGAAGAGTTTAGCAAGAGAAAGTTGTTTTTTGCTTTGGTTAACACAATCAAATAGTTGCAGTATTTCATTTGATATGGTAAAATGTCATGTTTGATGTATGTTATTTGATTTTTCTTTCATGTGTTCCTTTGTGATACACCAATTTTATCCAGCCAGCACATCATCTAAACTACAAAGGAATGCAAGTGTTTATGCTATTTCAGTGACAATTGTATAATTCCCTAGGACATTAAGTGGTCTGGTTTCTGCATATGAAAATATTTTTTTGGAGGATCCGAAGAATGAAGATAGCAGACTGTAGACTAACTGAGCATCGAGTAGAGTGGTTTCGATACTGATATATGTACATTTCTGTACACCATTATATTCTGCAATTCATTCTAGCTACTTTTGTTATTCAGTCTATTCTAACTAATAACCATATCCTTCTCTCTATTGCCTTAGGCTCCTCCCTGCTTTACTTCTTTGACTTGGTGAGTGATTGAGTGATTTAGGCAGCTCTTTTGTTTTCGGTCTGATTGCCTGAGCTGAACATGTGGTTATGTTACATCTATTTATGTTCATAGGATACGGTCATTCTGATACTCGATGTATTTCGGTGAGGCTCTCGTCTTACTCACTGAAGTTTGCTTTCGCATATATATTTCGGTACTGGTAGTTAGTTAGAACTTTCACATGTCATATTTGTTGTCCAAAAAAAATTAGGACAACCACCCTGTTTTCAAATCCTAGATCCGTCATTGCCACCGACTACTTGGCTGATCGATTTTCCTCATGCAGTGCAGATCGACGATTTCTTCTCCCCATCTGCATGCAAATCGACCCGGCCTGACCTAGCTTGACCCCCTCCCCTGCCTACGCAGCTCTCCATGGAGGCAAGCTTCAAGAGGAACACAAAGCCAAGGCTAGACGACCATCCGGGGGCGACGGCGGCCAGCCTCTTCACCGATGACCTTATCCTGGAGATCCTCTCCCGCCTCCCCGCCAGGTCCGTCCACCGCTTCAAGTGCGTCTCCGTGCCATGGCGCGACCTCATCGCCGACCCCGCCAACCGCAACAAGCTGCCCCAGATCCTTGTTGGCTTCCTCTACATGACCGTCAGCGACAACGGGGGCGGCCACCACTTCGCCAGCGTCTCCAGCGACGGCGCAGCAGCCCCGTTTGATCCCTCCCTCCCTTACCTGCACGACTATGACAAGGACGAGGGAATCATCCAGGTGAATTCCTGCGATGGCCTCCTTCTCTACCGCCGCTATAAGAAAAATAACAGCGTGACCCCTTTGATGAAAGAGGATTATTTCCGTTTTGTCGTGTCCAATCCCATCACCGGGAGGTGGGTGGAGCTGCCCCCGCTACCCCCTAAGCCGGCGGCCGACAGAAGTAGCCGTATCACAAGCCTGGCTTTCAATCCGGCCGTATCATCCGACTTCCACGTTCTTCACTTTGAGCAGACCTTTCAGGAAAAGTACAACACAGGAGTTAACATTTACTCGTCGCGGACAGGAGCCTGGAGTCATAGGGATAATGAGATGGCTGAGAAAGTCATGCTATTCTTTCGGAGTAGATGCATCTTTGTTGGCGGCATGCTCTACCTCATGGGCAGCCTTGAACGCAACGACGGTCAGCATCTGTTGTTGGGGGTGGACATGGAAGGCAAAGTGTGGAAGACCATCAGTCTGCCGTACGGCCGAAGGTTTGGTACGATTGGATCGTTGCAGGGGTGCTTACACTATGTTATAGCTTCCTTCGATGATAACAACCAAATCTCTTGGTTAGAACTCTGGTGCCTTCAGGATTGCGATAGTAAAGAATTGGTACTGAAGCATACTGCCAGCTACAATAAGCTTATGAGCATGACTCGGAAGGAGTACATGCCGGTTGAGATTCATCCAGATTGCGACACCATTTTCCTGGTCTCATGCCGAGGTGATACCTTGGTAGCATATGATATGCGACATCAGAAAGTTGGACATATTCTTAATCTTGAGAAGAGCAACATACAACAGTTTCTACCCTATGTTCCTCTGTTCTCAGAGTCATTAGCAGATGCAGATGGGCAATAGTTTTTTTTTTACCTTTAAACCAAGTTCGTGCTTCCGTCAAGAATTGGCTCTTCTGTTGGCTGAAGTATTTGCAAGTGTACTTTGGAATCTGCTTGAAACATACGGCTCAATTTGCTGGTGCTTATACTTCTGCCTTCTTGATTTCCAGTTTATAGCAAATACCTTGGTAAACCTACAGTCGTGGACGATGCTCCTTATTACTGGAAGGCATGAATATGCTCCTTATTACTGGAAGAAGCTCCCTCCTTTCCTTCCTTTGTGTTAGTATAATAGTATTGCCTCCATCTTGAAGGAAGTTGCAACCGTAGTAGACCACCCTTATGCACATGATATATAAGTACGTACTAGCACTGTCAACTTCTTCTTCTTCAGTTAGCGTACGGCTTCTTTGTGCGCCTGCTCCCAACCGTCCATTCCAGATCCAACCGCCGCCTACTTCATGTACCACTTGAACCACTCCCAACCGTTGAGCTACTCCGTACTCCGTGTTCCGGCTGTGAGTGTCTCAGACCCGTGAAACCATAGCCAAAATTGCTGCCCCAAAGTTGGTCCTTTTCTTTGTCTGAATCTTAGCCTGAACACATCCAACACAAGTTGGCAGTCACTCAGTGTCGGGCGGCTACATACATATCCCAACCCGGGGGTGAACAATGCGTCCCCACAAATAGAGGATGATCTCACACATATTATGAATCAAAAGAGAGGTATTAAGTAATAATAAAACCGGTAAGATATAACTACCTACCGCAAAGGCCCCCGGTGGTAGGATTGATGCCGACGGCATGGTGAATGGGCCGTTACCGACGCTGACGTGGACAAGTACCCTACCGCCAGAGGCCCTAGCGGTAGGTGATGTTATGCTACCGTGAGGTGCGTGGCGGTAGGAAAAAGGGTCAGATCCCGATTTTTTTAGAAGTGAGGTCATGTCATGCTGAACTTTTGAAAAGGAGTTAGAACAGTGAATTTGGCCTCAGTTAGCATCGAATGTGTTCCTTCAAGATATGTTCAAGTGTGCTCGCCATTATTTATTTACGAAATTTGCTGCAACCGGAAGAAGTGTAGCGTCAAGAAAAAATTCAATGGCTGATAGTGTTCCTTCAAGTGTGATCCTCTGCTTTTGCTGGACCGTTAGCTTCTACATCCTCTGTTTCGTCCCTGGCCGACCAGGGAGCGAGAGCGCCGTCGAACTGCACAACTCAGTGACGGTTGGCCGTGTAGCGTATGGCGCAAGCCGAGTGAATTGCACGAAACCAACACATTACCGCATAGTTTTGCAAAAAACACTGGTTTACGAATTTGGGCCAAAACCATTAATTCGCAAAAATACTGATCAGTTTATTTGGGCATTTTAACCGCGATTATGACAAGTGGGTCCGAGAGAGCTGATGTGGCATAACTGTTAGTCCCTGGTAGTTTTGCAGATGCACCCTTCAATCAGAAAATAAAAATGCAATTGTGTCCTTGCCATACCTAGCTCGGTCGTACAGTGCCGCCGGCCATCCCGCGCTCGTGCCCTGTTGCCCACGTCGGTACCCCGGTGGCGGCGGAGCTCACCAGCAAGGTTTCTTCTTGGCTGCACCTGTGCTGCGCGTCGCCCTACTGCTTGCTCGCTCGCCGTTGCTGCTTGCGCCCGTGCTGCCCGCCGGCGTGCCGCTGCGCTCCGGTGATGTGTGCCGCCACAAGTCTTCTTGCTCCGGTGCTGCGCGCCGCCGCCGCTACTCTCGCTCGTGTTGTGTGCGCCCGTGCCGCTGCTTGCACCCGTGCTGCACCCCGCCGCTGTTGCTTGGTCCGATAACGCCGTCGTTGCCGGGAGGTCGCAGCCGCTCCGTGCGCCGGCCGTTTCACTGTCGCCATGCCTGATGGAGGGGGCGAGGTCCGTTCTGTGTGGTGATATAGAGGCCAGAGCCGCCGCTAGCCCCCCACCCCATCTTCCAGGAGCAGGGCGCCTCGGCCGTGGCCGCCGACCTCCACCTGGACTAGGCCGTGGCCGTGGCAGGCGCGAGGCCAGAGCCGCCGTTGCGCAGCAAGGAGGCGGCGAGCACCTTGGCCTAGGCCGCGGCGGCGGTAGCCCGTGGGAACGGCGGCTGGGGCCTCGAGCTCTCGATCCCGATTGGACTGGGCAGGGAAAGGGAGATTTCTTTTTCTTCGAGTGAGGGTTCTTTTTTAAAAAGACCGGTCTAACATTTTCTATCATATCATCAAATGCGGGCCCCACATGTCATAATCATGGTTAAAATGCCCAAATAGACCGATCAGTGCTTTCTGCAAATGATTAAGCCTGAAATCAATGTTTTTTGTCACAAATTTGTAAAAGAGTGTTTTCTGCAACCTTACGCTTCAATGTGGTGGTTTTCTGCAATTCACTCGCGCAAGCTGGTGCGTGGACGATACCTGTTCTGGCCCCAGCAATCAGAGGCGTTGCCCATGTATTTAAGCGAGATTGGTGCTCTCTTTTTTCTCTGAATTATACTCTTGGTCAGCTGAATTCTGTAAGATAGATAGAAACACCAATCGGGTTCGCGTGTGAGGTTCTTAACATAATTGGATCGAATGACTCCGCTGCGCTCAAGCTTCAAACAAGATCATTTTGGCTTCAAACAAGAATAACCAACGACTCTGCAAGACAGGTAAACATGGCTACATTTAGGTAAGCAGAAGCAGATTCAGTCAGTGATTTCTGGAACTACTTGAACAAGATCTGAGCCACTGAATTGTTTCATGCAGTAGCAGTCATCAGTTGAAGATTTATCGAGTAGTAATATGCATCGACAGAATTTAAGACCATCTTTTCTTAGGCATTGCATTCTCAACTTGTGATTCTTCTTTCTCGTCACATTATTAATAATACTGAGTGCAATCAACAAGGATAACTGGACATGCAAGTAGTTCATCTGAAATAACCATGGCAGGCCCAATGACCCAGCGAACTGCAGGGAAAAATCGGACATGATGCACTGTAGCCACCCGCCATTGTAGCATGACATACGTAGTGTGTCACTACTGTAGCGGAAAAAAAACAAATTTTGAAAAGCGAAAAAATTCCGACTTTTTTAAAAACTGGAAACATTCTTTCATAACACAAACCTTATTTGAAAATTTCTGAACAAATTTTGAAAACATGAACATTTTAAATTCTGGATTTTTTTAAAAACAATCATTTTTTGAAATTCCCATACATTTTTCTAGAACACAAACATTACTTAATTTTTGAACAGAATTGGAAAAAAGGAACGAATTCAAATTCTGCTTGTTTGACATATTGGCTTGTCTTGCCTTTTCTGCACTATGCACTTTTCTCAGCTCAGTCAAAGAAAGAACACCACCTAGATTCAAGTATTTCAGTTCATCAATTCCACCTGCATCACTATCAATGACATAATCTGTCAATGTTTGCAGAGTATTAAGCTGACCAATACCTCGTGGCATGCTCTCCAACCAATAACACTCGTGCCGAAGATTGCTCATATATTGTATGCCTTCTGGCAATTTCTTAAGGGATACACAACCAATGAGCTTCAATGTTTGCAAGTTATACAACATGACAGTGGCTTCCGGTAGTGCAGATATATCAGAATCAGAACAATATAGGTAGCGAAGATGCTTCAAGTTTGTCATGTCTGTTATGATTGACAATGTCTTCAATGCTCGTAGGGACATGAATTTTGACATGGCCATACTCAAAGACTTGCGTGTATCCAGAGAAGTTTCAGTCCACTCCAAACCCCTTTGGACCAATATTGTGCGGGCTCGGGGAGCTAGAATTTTCTTCATAGAGGCAACAGTATTGTTACTAACATAATCAAGTGACAAATATCGAACCTCCTGCAGTAACAAACCACTATCTATGGACCCTTGAAAAATTTCTTCATGTGATGTAGATTCTTGCAAAATGGAACAATCATTTTTGCTGACGGAGTTAGCAAGGTCATGCATGAGATCATGCATCTTGCAAGTAGTTGGTCGGTGGATGAAGTCATTATTTTGAATCTCCGCACATAACTGGAGGAAACATCTCGAGACTAGCACATCAAAAATTTGTTGGCCTCTTGTTTCCGATGCAATAAAGTCATTTGCCATCCATAACTGGATTAACATGTCTTTATCCATTAGGCTATCCTTGGGTAAAACAGCACAGAAGGAAAAACATATTTTTTCTTCTGATGACAAGTGATCATAGCTTAGTTGTAGTGCAGGTACAATTCCAGTATTTGTGAGGAGACCATTCTTCCAAACATCACTATCCAAAACAGAAACCCACTGACTATGATGCTTTGAACGAAGTAAAGCAGCCATCATCTTGATAGCAAGAGGCAATCCCTTACATTCATGAACAACACTCTTAACCATTGAGATCAATTCCTCTTGATTTTCCACTTGCCTTATGAATGTGTTTATATGAAAAAGCTCCTGTGATTGATCTTCATCCAGAAGTGATATTTGATGTGGAGGAATTGTGCCCATGATAGAAGCAACTTGATCGTTGCGGCTTGTAACAACTATAACAGTGCCTGGGCCAGCATGTAAGCATAACAAAGATCTCATATCATTCCACTTTTGTGTATCTTCATTCCAAACATCATCCAGTACTAAGAGGTACCTTTTATTGCCTAACACTTCACCAAGTTTCTTCTGCAATGCTTCCATCTCAGTCAATTCACACTTGTTCATTGTGACCACTTGTATTATAGATCGAATAATTTGTTCAATGACGAACATATCAGAGACACAGACCCATATGGCCAACTCAAAGTTATGCTTCACCCTCTCATCATTGTGCACAAGTTGGGCAAGAGTAGTCTTACCAATTCCCCCCATACCAACTATGGGAGCACGATGACATTATTATTGTTATTTTTGTTGTGGTCTCGAGCAATATTCTCACCACTAGTTCCTTATCAGCTTGTCTACCGACAACCTCTGATTCATCAACTCGAGAGTGTGTTTGTGGATGAACAATGCGTGGTGCCTCTGCATGTTCTAAGAAGTGGAAATTGTTCATCTCCACAACCAGTTGATCAATCGTCTCAAGGGAATCCTTCAACTTCCTACTCATGTGAAGACGGAAAACAACCGGGCTACTTACGGCGAAGTAGCTTAGCAGCTGAAATGTATACACATAAATTGAAATAAGAAGGCTTCCATTTGCAAATAAATCCCATCAAATTGAAATCGAAAGGTTTTCATTTCCAAATAAAATAAACTGAAAATATACGGTTATTGTTGTCAGCATGGGCTTGGGCTCCATTATCCGGAACGGGAGGGCAGGGGGCCCTCTCCGGCAACAGTTTGGTGCATAAGGCGCAACGAGGCCTGGCGATTTCCCTTGGAGGCGAGGTCTTCCTTCTTTGTTAGTAGTCTAGACTGGGTTGTGGTTAGGTTGTGATCTCTCATGTTTTCTTGTTTTTCCTTTGATATGCTTGTAAGAGGGTCTCCTCATCACCATGTATTGTTTTGGATGTGTACTATATTTATATAGCGTGGCGGAAGCCTTTTTTGGTAAAAAAAAATAAGAGAAAAAGTAAACTTTCACTCAATATTTTTATTTAAACAGCATTGGTGTTTTTAGACCCTTACTATCTTTACCCTATAGTTTGGGAAAAGTTAGATAACTCAATAGTTTGGAGGAAAAGTGAACAGTTTTTCAAAAAAAGAGAGAAAGCCTGCACCTTCCATCAAGAAAAAAAAACTGAGCCGCTTGGGAACAGTTCTCACCTAACCCTAGTGAGAGGTGATCTTGCACGTCGCATCACCACTTCTTCTCCGCCGCTAGGTCGCCTCCCTCGTCTTCTACCAGCCCTATCGATGCAGTGGATTTGCAATTATGTAGTTGCTGGTGTCGAGTATTCCTCTGTTTTTTCCCCAAAACAGAGTGCTCTGTTTCGTCCCCGGTCAGAGAGAACTTCAGAGTTCATGCTCTGTTTGCTGGACCAACTTAGCTTAGGCATTGCATTCTGAATTTTCTATGTTTCTTTCTCGGTACCACAATCTTAACTGAATAAGCCAGGCATGCATACATGTGTTGTTCAACCTTTTCTATGTGTGTTTGTTAATTTGCAGCGTATTACTAGGAAGATATGCCAGGAGAATTGTATGGTAAGTCAGCATGGCCGGAGCTGGTGGGGATGCACGGGGGCGACGCCATTACAGTCATCGAGACAGAGCGGCCGGACGTCTTTGCTCTTCTGAGACAAGAGGGTGACCTTGGAACGTTTCCGTGTCTATGTTTGGTGCAACGGCATGGAGCAACCAATCGTCACGCGGACTCCGGTCATCGGATAGACTGCAGGCCCTATTGTTCCGGCTTGAATAAACTAAATAAATAATAAGTGTGAATCCTATACCAATCGTCATGCATTCAAGCTTTATTTCAAGTGGATGGATCGTTTGTGGTACTACCTCTCTCTCAGTTTACAGGGCATGCGCGTACCCCTAGATCGTTAATATGTATGGACCAATAAATAAATTTCCCATTTGCTAGCTACTCTATTTCGTCTAGATTTATGATCACATTTGAGTGACAAGTGCAGTTTGTTAATACTCCCTCCGGTCCTCTTTGCTTTGCGTCTAAGAAAAAATGGTTTTTCCCGTAATGCTCTGGGCATTGGTAAAATTTGGCCAGTCTTTCCAACTGTGCCCCTACATGCATGCGCACCCGCTATAACTCCGAGCTCTCTTTCCAATGGCTTTTGCATCTTCCCAAGGCAAGGCAGAGGAGATATGCGCATGCAGAGTTGAGGAGAGAGATAGATTCGCATGCACAGAGATGGAAACGGAGAGGAGTCGTGCGCGAGAATATAGGCAATCGTTTGCATGCGCGCAGTAACTAACCCGCCGTCTCTCTGTAACAAATCAGGGGTAAACTCGTCCGATTTTAAGCGATTCGTTCTCTCCTTGGTATCCGGGTTGCATCTAATACGCAAACAAAAAAGGACGGGAGGGAGTACTCCTCTAGTTTGGTGCTCGTGAATTTACACCACTAAGATGCAAGCTCTGTGTCCCAATACTTTAGAAAAGATGCTGGGTCCAGCTTTACATTAAAGAAGTCCTCACAACCAGCGGTACGACACAATCCTATGAGAAAGGCTAGAAACATCCTACCCTTCTCTGGGGCGACGGCTTCATGTTTATAGCGCAATATTGTATAGACCCGGATATTGTTTCCATAATGTGGCATTGTCTAGCCACTTATCCTCCCAGAATCTAATTTTCGATCCATCCTTTATTGAGAAGGACCCATAGCGGAAGAAATGTTTATTCGTAGCCATTAGACCGACCCAAAAGTAAGAATCCCCATGCTTCCAATATACTTGGGATACCACCTTGGAACCCACATATTTCCTCCTTAGGAGGGTTTGCCACACACCATCTTCCATCAGTAATTTAAACAACCATTTGCCGAAGAGGGCCCTATTCTTGACCTCAAGGTCATGAATGCCCAACCCGCCTTGGTCTTTGCGACGGCAAACCACATTTCATTTAGCCAATTGATATTTCTTTCTCTTGCTATCTCCTTGCCAAAAGATTCTTAATTGAAAGTAATCCAATCTATGTAGAACTCCTTTCGATAGCTGGAAGAAGGAAATCATATACAATACCATATTACTTAGTACTGAATTTATGAGGACCAATCTTCCACCTAGAGATAATAGTTTAACTTTCCAACTCCTTAGTTTTTTTACAGTCTCTCCTCAACGTATTTCCATTCAGCATTTGTGAGTCTCCGATAATGTATAGATATCCCCAAATATATGATCTGAAACTGGCCCAACCCGCATCCGAACAAGTCAGCATAGAGGTGGGCCTCGTCCTGTGCCTCTACAAAGCAAAATAATTCACTTTTATGAAAATTGATCTTAAGACCCGAGAGTTGCTTGAAAGCTGATAAAATTAATTTCATATTTCTCGCTTTCTTGAGATCATAATCCATGAAGAGAACTGTATCATTGGCATATTGCAGGATAAAGAGACCACCATCAACTAGATGATTTACTACCCCATGAATTTGGCCATCAGGCTTGGCACGCTCAATCATGACTGCTAGCATATCCACCACTATATTAAATAATACGGAGATAGCAAGTCACCTTGTCGCAATCCCTTCTTCATTTGGAAATAGTAGCCAACGTCATCATTGACTTTAATGGCAGCCCTACCTCGAGAAATGATGTTATAGCTCATTCCACGCCACTCTGCAGAAAATCCTTTCATTTTGAGGGTCTGTTGAAGAAAAGGTAACTTGACTTTGTCATAAGCTTTTTCAAAATCAATCTTAAGAACCACCACATTCAATTTTTTCCGATGTAATTCGTGGACTGTTTCATGAAGGATAACTACTCCATCTAGGATGTGTCAGTCTTGCATAACAACAGTTTGTGAAGGACGAACCACATGTTCAGCAACCGAATTTAGCCTAATTATCTCAACTTTCGTTAAGATTTTAAAACTAACATTAAGGAGGCGGATAGGTCTATATTGTTGTATCCTTTCAGCCTCATTAACCTTAGGTAATAAAATAATCTCATCGAAGTTTATGTGAGACAATTTTAGTTGGCCAACATGTAGGTGGCTAAACAAAAGTAGGAGGTCCACTTTGATGACTTCCCAGAAGTTCTGATAAAACTCAGCGGGGAAACCATCTGAACCCGGAGCTTTGCTATGCTCCATTAGGACAACCGCCTTCTTAACTTCCTCCTTGGTATACTGGGTATTAGAAGGTTGTTTTCCTCAGCAGACCTGGAGGATGTCCTGTGTTTCGAGGCTCATCCATCGAGAAGTTTGCTTTCTCTGGGGCTCTGAACAGATTTTTATAATAATTAGTGATATAAGATTTAAGTTGCTCATGTCTCTCAATCGTACCATCTTCTTGTTGTAGAGAATGAATAAGTTTCTTCCGGTGTCTGCCATTGACGACTCCATGCAAGTATCTAGTATTCGAATCATCTTTCAGGACAAATTGAGAGTTAGAATGTGGTACCATTTGAGTTCCTCTTCACGCACCATGCTAACTATCTGTGCATTCAATTGAATCTTGATCTCGATTTCATGCTTAGATAGAGGTCTAACTTCCGCCAAAGCTTCTAATTCATCAATGATAGATTTGTTTTTTAGAAGTGGAGGAGGACCCCCGGCCTCTGCATCTAGACGATGCATGCAACCACTTTATTAATTATTCACACAAGACCTTACAAAATCATACAACAGTAAGACTAAAGTCACCGTCTAGGCAACATCTGTCGCTGCTTCTATCCAGTTGATGAAGGGATGCTGATAGTTTGGGCCTACTACCAAACAGACCTCGCAGCTAAACCTAACATCTAAGACCTGAGGTCCCAACCAGGACGCCTGCCGGGTATGGGGCACCCACCATTCCGGCGCACTTCTCAACCAGGACGCCTGCCGGGTATGAGGCCGCCGCAGCCACCTGCCACCAATACATCTCTAGTGTTGTACTACTGCATCTACCTTGCTTGGTCTAGCTACCGTCGACGCCACCACGACGCCAGACAACGCCACCATCCTGCATTTGTCCATCATCACACGCCCACCGGCCAGACCCCGCTTCTCCATGCCGTTGAGACCCGTCGTTGTCGACGTGTCAGATGCGATGCCGCTCCTTCTCTTGTCCCCTCCAGCCAGCACTTCCTCCAAAACGATGCCCCCAGGAGGGAGAACGACATCGGAAACGTCGTCATCGTCCGATCCGGTAGACCCAGATCTGGGGTTTCCCCCGGAACCTCCCGATCAAGTTGACGTGACCTGCAACGACGCTGCCTCGAGAAGGGAACGACGCCCGAGATGCCGCCATCGTCCGCCACGTCGTCCCGATCTCGCGGCTAGCTGAAACCGAGCGAAGCCTCGACACGAAGATGAACGTCGTCGTCGGTAATCCGGCGGAGATCCGACATCTCCTCACCGGTCCCTCCACGCGCCGTCGGTCGGTGGAAGGCCATCCTGCGGCGGATCCGATCGAGGCGTTGGATCCGCAGTCGCCGCCGTCACCATGTCCGCACAGATTAGCCACCGCGCCGGATGGGGCGCTGCCACCGCCGCCGTCCAACGCAGGGCTGCCGCTCCGCCGGCTTATGGCACTTCGGCCACCGCCACACGACATGGGTTCGCTGCCCCAGCCGCTGCCTTCGGATCCCACAAGCGGAGCCGCCCTTGCCGCCTCAGATGAGATCTCGCCGCATCCACCCGCCCAGGTGCCTTCGGCACCGGGCCCGCCACCACCGCGACCCACGCCGGCGGCCGCGGCGGCAGAAGGAGAGGGAGGGGAGGCCTGCGGTGCTAGGGTTTGGGAGCCCCTGGCGTCGCCCAGGGGGAGGCGTCGCCGGGGGGAGGGAAACGTAGCATTAGCAAAGTTGATGCCTTCTTCTTTTTGAGGAGACCCACCGTATGTCTACCCCAACCACCAAAGAATTTACGTAATGCACACATTTTGTTATTCCATTTGTGAATTGGGGAATGCCCAGCCACCGGTCTCGACCACACCTCCTTGACCATGTCATGGAAACCATCCCAAAACAACCAACCAAGTTCGAATTGCCACGACTCTGTTTTCCCCCAGAAACAGGGCAGCCTGCCTCTGTTTTGCTGGACCGCAAGCTGCATGCTCTGTTTCGTCCCCGGTCTCAGAGCACTTCAGTCCAGAAATACCATCTTTTCTTAGTCAATGCATTCTGACTAAATTGGTTGTGATTCTTTCTCTACAACAATCTTTAAGTGAATAAGCTCCACCTGAAAAACAAGCTTCTTAGGTTCATCAGAAATAAAAACCATGGCTGGACATCTGCGTATCTGCATTTTTGAAACAAATGTTATTCTAGCTGTTAAATTTCTTGATAAACACTTCTTTTTTCACACAGAAATCTGAGTCTGGATATTTTTAGACGTCCAGAATCTGGCAACTTCTGACTCTTGATTCTTCGACGAGAGTAGGCAGAGGGTAGCAATGTTTTCCTATAATTCCTACAGTGCAGCAAAGAACTAACTTCCCTGGCTAGGTAACTGCTCTAATGCCATAAACTTAGCTTCTTATCCTCTCTTGTTTTAGCAAAAACAGGTCACTTCTCCTCAATGACAGCATCTGAATGTTCGAATATTTCAGCACCGTCCAATGGCACATGCCACTCATTTCTTGTCTGGAGGCTAGAGGATTGAAGAATCAAGGCGTGAACTAGGTAGGTACTCTCTTCAAGGTTTGAATGTTCAACGGAGGTAAGACGGCTCCCCTCAAGTTAGCCTGCCACAGTAATTCTCCCTCCAATACGCTCCTACCTCAGGTGACATCTAATGGAGAATATTTTCGCCGGTTGTGGCAACTTTTACTTTTTTGATTACTTTTTCAGCTCGGAGCGAGCTTGTTCCGGACCACGGACATTTCGGTTACTTTGCTTAATAAAGGGGTTGCATGCATCATTCTGATGCAGAGGCTGAGGGTAATTCTCCTTTTCTAAAAAAATCTAATGGAGAATATGAAGAGAAACACAGAGGGGAGGGGGATGATCAGATTAAACTGACATGTATCCCATCTCGAGTGTGATTTTCCATACTCCCATGTAGCTACACCTTCTATCTAGTCCGTTTAGTTTGCATCAATATCCGTGTTATCTTTATATAGAAATTTCTCCTTTTTGTTCCTTCCAAGCAAGACAACATTTTACCTTCAAACTTTGCAGGTCAACTATACAAAAGTGCCACTCTTCGTGTAAAATGTTTTAGATTTTTTATAGAACATAAACTTGTCATATTTTGAATGAGTTACACCATTAAAAATAAAATTGCACCCAAAAAAAATCCAAAAACAATCCCTCACATCAAAGTACTTGTGTGATGTTGATATGCAAAGCTTCGAGCTCTAATATTCTTTTGTTTGGAAAAAACAAAAAAGAGAAGTTTGCTCGCATAAACATTGATGCAAAAAGTAGATGGTGAGGATAGAAGGTGTAGTTGTATGGCAGTGGAATCACACTTTCTCATCTCTGCTGGAGTATAAGGAAAGAAGACAAGAGGAATAATTTTGTTGTTGTTGGAAGCTTTTATTTTTCTGACCTCGGTTTCGTTTGTGATCCCATCTGTGCTATAACGAATCACAACTTTCCCAGTAAGTGCCTCCTATTGTGAATTCTCCCTCCAACTTGGGGCAAAGTCTCTCCGGTAGTTGCTGCAGGAGTCTCTCCGGTAGTGTCACCATCTGCAGCTCCTTGAGGACGGTGACTTCGTACATTCCATCTTGAAATGTTTTGATGTTCCCAAGAATTGCTTGCATGGACACTAAAAGATGTGCAAATTTTAAAGAGACGCAGGATACAATTTTATCTTCGTGGAGTCGAGGAGGCAGGACACTTTCCTTATCAGCGGTGATAAAAAGAGCACCGGTCGCCATCGATCGCCCAGGCAGAGAGTCTATCTGTCACTAGATTTGCACCATATATAAATAGGAATTTCAGATGGACAATTACCTTCAGAGACGAAATGGACATGCGGGCTCCTCTCTTTTGGTGTCCAGTTACATAAACCATATGGTACTTTGGTACATATGTAGCATGAACACACGCAACGCGAACTTTTGGAAAAAAATCTATTGGCACTAAATTATGGAACGGGGGGAGGACTCAGAAATCTGAACTCCAACACTGTAAAACCTATATCCAGCATATGTACGCCTATATGCACGAGTGTTGCATTTGTATATATGTTCAGAACAAAGAAAGTTGGGTTCGAAACCCTGCATGAACGACCAGAAAAAATTCCCTTTTAATTTCAAACAGGTAGAAACTCAATCTACAACTGTCCGAACTTGTAGAAACTCAATCTACAAACTTGGGTTCGAAACCCTGCATGAGTGATCAGGAGAAGCAATCCCAGTCATGAATCTTCGCTTATCCCTCCTTGACCGGGCCATCTTGATTCTTGGCCATACAATGTCCGAACTTAACTGAACCCTGATGTGCTTCAGTTCTTCAGAGTACCTTTCTTCAGTGAACCACAAGCTCCCATAATGCCAAAGCTCATCATTATGGTGGACGATGAGTCGACTCTGCTTTCATCTTATACCGAGGGATTAACACTTGACATAATTACAACGGTAAACAAGGTAGCATCGCAGAACTGGAAAGACGACGGACAAAGTTATCGTTGTAGAAGTGCATGCTCTAGCCAATGCAACCAAAAGACCGATCGGATGGAAGAGACTAGGCAGCACATTATACGTCAACACTTCCCCTCACGTGTGGCTCCCTCAGGCCTAAACGTGGACCGAAAGTGGGCTGCAATATAATTGCGCCAGCCGGGTCTTGAACTCAAGACCTCTTGGCTCTGATACCATATAGAAGTGCATGCTCTAGCCAATGCAACCAAAAGACCGATCCGATGGAAGAGACTAGGCAGCACATTATACGTCAACAATCGTAACTTCAGAAGAAGCAATCTCAGCCATGATTCTTCGCTTACCCCTCCTTGATAGGGCCATCCACTTACTGAACTTAACTGAACCGTGACGTGCTTCGGTTCTTCAGTGTACTAGTGTCAAAAACGTTCTTCTATTATGAAAGTATTAATTTAAGCACGCACTTCCTCTGTAAACTTCTATTATCGGCGTGTCGGCTTCTCCTCCCGTCATCGTGGTCCGCCTCGTCACAAGGGTAAGTCCGGAGGGGGCAGCTCCAACAACCCTGGATCCCGCGGCGGCAGCCCCTCCAACTCCACCAACAGGGGTCGTCGTGGCGGCTCTAGCAAGTCACGCCCCGACGCCGTCCGCTGCCAGATCTGCGGGAAACCCGGTCACACAGCAAAAGATTGCTGGTACCGGTTCGATGAGGGTGATCCCTCCTTTGAAGATGATGAGAAAGTCGCTGCTGCTGCTGATAGGTCCTATGGCGTCGATATCAACTGGTATCTTGACAGCGGCGCCACCAATCATCTCACGGGCGAGCTCGAGAAGGTAACCCTACGTGAAAAGTACCACAGGAAGGATCGGATCCACACCGCCAGTGGTGCGGGTATGAGCATACGTCATGTTGGTCATTCGGTTATTCGTACCCCTTCCCCTAAAATTCATCTTCGCAAAATCTTGCATGTCCCTAGTGCCAACAAAAATCGTCTCTCCGTTCATCGCATTACCATTGACAACCATGTTTTTATTGAATTTCATCATCTTTTTTTCTTTTTGATTAAGGATCAGGCCACGAGGAAGGTACTCTATCGAGGTAGATGTGTTCGAGGGCTTTATCCATTGATTCCGGAGCTTAGAAGATTCAATAAACAAGCCTAGGGTTTTGTCAAACTCTCATCAAGACGTTGGCACGATCGTTTATGGCATGCTTCTTTTTCTCTCGTTGAACGTTTGCTTAGGAAAAATAAGCTCCCTTTTGTTGGTGAGCGTAATGTTGAAACCGTTTGTGATTCTTGCCAAAGAGCAAAATGTCATCAATTACCTTATCCTATTTCTACGAGTTTTTCTACTCGACCATTGCAGCTAATATTTTCAAATGTCTGGAGTCCTGCCCCTAGTTCTGTTGGTAGACACACATACTATGTTAGCTTTATTGATGACTATAGTAAATTTTCTTGGATCTATCTTCTCAAAAAACGATCTGACATTTTTCAAGTCTTTAAGAATTTCCAAGCACTTGTTAAACGGAAGTTTGACAGCAAAATCATTGCTGTCCAATCTGACTGGAGAGGGGAATACGAGAAATTAAATTCCTTCTTCCAAACACTTGGGATATCACATCACGTGTCATGCCCACATGCTCACCAACAAAATGGTTCTGCCGAACGCAAGCATAGGCATATAGTTGAAGTTGGGCTAGCTCTCCTAGCAGGTGCTTCCATGCCCCTCAAATTCCGGGATGAAGCGTTGCTTACTGCCGTTTACATCATCAATATGCTTCCTAGTCGTGTCATAAACAATAAAACTCCCACTAAAAGGTTCCTTCAAGTCAAACCGAATTACACATCCCTTCATGTTTTTGGTTGCGCTTGTTGGCCCAATCTCCGTCCCTACAACACTCGCAAACTCATGTTACGATCCAAACAGTGTGTTTTTCTTGGTTATATTGCCCAACACAAGGGGGTCAAATGTCTAGATGTCTCTACCGGACGTGTCTACATCTCACGAGATGTTGTCTTTGATGAGACCAAATTCCCGTTTGCAGACCTCCATCGCAATGCCGGTGCGCTTTGCTTCGAAAAGAAATTCTTCTTTTACCGTCCTCTCTCACCGGTATTGATGAAGGGGAACGTAACCTTGATGATCATATGTTGATTAACACTCTTACCACTATGTATGAGTTGTCTGATGATACTGGAGACAACACTAAAAAAATTGAGACTGAAATTAATGGAGAAATCTCCTCCACCGAGCCATATTTCATGTGCCACGGTCAAGGGAGCAAATCCCCCTTGGGACCAGCTCCTGCAGCAGCGGCAGACCTGCCCACCAGAGCCGCTCCGGGATCTGCACCTGCCCACGGGGCAGCAGGATCGGCCCGGGAATCTGCGCCTTCGGCCGTGCCTGGACCGCACGAGCGCGCGGGTGCGATCGACCAAGAAACTGCCACGCGGTGGCCTGCGAGTCGCGGCACCATCTCCGCCGACCCAAGCCAGCTGCGGGCCGCCATCTGTCTGCTCTCAACTGGCCCCCTGAGTGCCTGGTTCCCAGACCAGCTGGTGTGTTACAAGGAGCGTGATCTGAGTTATCGTAACTTCAGAAACATTTTTCACACTGTATAAACATTTTTAAAGTGTGAAGAACATCTTTTGAACGTGTGAACATTTTTAAATGTCAAATACATTTGTTTGAATGGAACGTAACAGTTTAAAAAAATTATGTGGACATTTGTGTTGCATCGTAATATCACGAACATATTTTTGAAGCGCGTGAACATGAATATTTTTTTGGAATGCTACAATTTTTTTGCAAACTAAACGAACATCTTTTTACATTGCATTAACAGTTTTCCAAAGATACACAAACATTTTTTTGTAAAGCACGAATATTTTAAAAAGTTAATGAACATTATTTTGTATGATACAAATATATTTTAAAAGTTACATGGAAATATTTCCAAAACTACTTGAACATATATGTATTTAGAAATGCGCTTGCAATTTTTTTAACAATTAACTAAATTATTTTTGGAAATATATGTATTTAGAATAATATGAGGAAATATTAAAATGTAAAAGAAGAAGAAGAAAAAAACAAACGAATTCTCTGAGTCCACCGACTTCTTGGTTTTGGTGGCTCCTGGACCTCGGTAGTCACGCAGTGCTGGTAATGATTTTCCCACTGGTAGTCATTTGGTCATCGAGTTGTGCTGCACTACTCATGAGCTGGGTTACCTCTCTTGTCGGAGATGGTGACGTGGGCGTAGTTTGTGCATGTCTGTGTGACAAATCTTATTTACTGCTAAAGGCGCCTGTTAAAGTGTATTTTGCAAACGGGCAGTTACTTTCAACGCGCGACAACCACTCCACCCACTTCATGTTTGTGATAATGTAGATCTACTTTCCGATTTTATTCTTTCGTTTTCTTTTTCTTTTTATCCTTTTTCCTTTTGTTTACCCTTTAATTTTCCTTTTTCTTTTTCCTTTAATTTCTGTAATTCTGTGAAAGAAATTCGATGAACTTTTTCTAATTCGTTGAACTCTTTCCTTTTTCTATGAACTTTGATCAAAATCAATGAACCTTTTTTAAAAAAAATTGTGAACTTTTTATTAAAATCGATGAAATTCTTTCAAATTTCATGAACCTTTTTTTATAATTTGATGAACTTTTAAAATTAGATGATTTTTTAAAACAATACAATGAACTTTTTTTTTTCCAAACTCGATGAACTTGTTTAGAAGTTTGATGAACTTTTTCCAAATTTCATGTTTTTTTTTGAAATCTATGAACTTTTTAAAATTTTGGTGAACTTTTTGAAAATACGATGAACATTTTTTGATTTCCATGAATGTTTTTCAAATTCGGTTAAATTTTTTCATATACAATGAACTTTTTTCAATGTCGATGAACTTTTTTTCGAAGTCGATGAACCTTTTTCCAAATTGGATGAACTTTTTCAGAATTCGATAAACTTTTTTGTAGTTCCTGTTCTATTTTTTAATTTTGTTTGATTTGTTTTCCAAAAAATCGCGTTTTGACCTGAAATGTATGTGCAAGAAATAGCACGGCTACCTTATAAATAATTCGCGTTGTAACCAGTCAGTTGCACCTTGTAGCTCGGTTGGTGCGAGCTCGAATCCTCAGCTGATCAGATTTTTATCGCTTTTTCACGCTACAAATCTCTTGACTGTTCCTGTGCCGGCCTACAAGGTGTGCTTGCAGGTGCTAGATGACTGCTGCACGCCCGTTGTGCTAGTTGAACGCTCAAGACCTGCCCAAGCAATCATACCAACACGACGTCGATCATTCGAGAACCAAGCTTTCACACGAACACGACGCCGAGATTTGTTAACAATGTTCACCGATATGGCTATACCCCAGGCATGGCATGACTAAGGATGCTACTCCCATGACGACGCTACAATACCGCACTACGGCCGCCCGGGAGCCGGCTCCCTCGCGTGCGTGTGCTATTATGTTGGCATAAGTTACATCACGTATCTATCCCTTATTATATAACAGGTCTATGGTACAAGTGTCCTACTTCGACCCGACTTCATATCCTGTTTACACACCGTACGATTCCAAGTCTAACTGTAACCTATCTTGTACTATAATATTTGATATACAACTCTAATACCATTAGCTTCCGAACATCCTAATCAAGGCTTTCAACCGAGAGATGTTTTTGGAGCCGCGAAGAAGGATCTGCGTTGGAGCTGGGGATGACGGATGGTTGTTGGAGTTAATCATGGCACGTGATATCTGGCCGAGTCGGATCAGGACTCAGCCACCTTGTATTTGTTTTGAACTTGAGAAGGGATGAACACCAAAAGGGTTACAACACCGCCTAAAGGATAGAAAGAAAACTTAAATTACAATCAGGTCCTCACTTAGTGCAAACAGGACCCCAAAAGATGGAACAAAACCGCAATTGAATCCTGTAGCCACCGGCGACCTCGCCAGAGATGCTTTGGCCACCATCTCCGGCCAAATCCTTGCCAAGCAAGGTAAAGAGTGCCTCCCCTGTGGAGGTTGAAGATGGGTGGCATCAGTTTTTGCCGCCAAATCCACCAAAGTCTGGCGATCCATCCTATAGCCATCCAAAGGGCTCGCTGGAGACACTTGTTTGGCTGATCCTTTAGCTCCAACGGCCGTCACCTGATGCCGCTCGCAGGCACCACCGACCACCACCCCCTACAGCTTGACCCCAAACTACAGCATAAAGCCTGACAGCTCAAGGGCAAACTCGTTCTAAACCGATTACTACCCCTACTATCTGCAGAGGAGACCCGACAGCCATACCGTCCCTTCTCCTGCCGGAAGCAATACGCCGGTGTCTCACGTTTGTGCCTTGGTGTTTCCGGCCGGCCGGCCATTGTGTGTGTGCGTGCCCCGAAACCCGCGTCCCCGCCAGATTTTACCTTATTAGAGGACAGGGATGGACGTCTTTTTAACCTCGCGGGGCTACTGCTCGGTAAAGTATAAAACCCTACATGTTTCGCGGGTTTGAACCCGTTTGAGAAATACCCGAACTCGAAACCCGCCATCCCCGTCAAAATACTACGCTAAGCGTATTGGGCCATTCAGTCTCGACTACACACCGGCCCACCCAGCGTTCCTGTCCCAAATCCACACCCAGCCCCAGCCTCGCTAGGTCTCAGCTTCACAGTCGCTCCTGCAGCCTCCCTCTCGCACACCTCATACCGCCGAACTTATAGCCGGAGAACTTCATACCGCCGAAGATATAGTTGAAGAACTTTATGAATCATTGATAGCTTGGAATCTTGATGAGAAGATATCAATGAGGACTTTTAATAATTGTTCTTCAAATGACAAGACAATTGACATGTTGGTGAAGAGGATAGGGAAGGACAAGCTCATGTTGCAAGGTACATTGTTTGCTTTGCTATGTTGCTACTATGTTTGCTTAAATATGCCGATTTCCCCTAAGATTCCCCGTGGGTTTAAAAAACCCGATGGCTTTAGGGGACGGGCGAAAAACTAACCCCGCACATGGTGATGGGGACGGGGATGGGTTTGTGATTTTTTCGTGGGGATGGGTCTGGGTAGACAAAACTCGATGGGTTTCGTCCCCGTTGCCATCTTGATACGTACGTCGGTACATGTGTGTATTGCTTCGGCCGCTTGGGACAGGAACCAAGATACTCTGCAACCTCCGTTTTGTTGTCTTTGTGTCGAATATTTTGTACTAGTTGGGTTACGCTTGGGCTTGGTGTTGTAGTGTGGGTAGGATACTTGTAGTGTCGGAGTCGGACACGTTGTATCCTTGGCCTCTTATATATGAGGAGGCACCCCACGTTGTAACCCTATGACGACTAGATAGCGACAGGTTCGCAAGGGGGTGCTGGCGGCTTGTGCCGGCGCCCGGGTGGCCGGTGTTGCGTTATCTTGGGGAGGAGCCCCCGTAGTCATTGCCCCGGGGAGTAGGCGAGTTCGCCGAACCTCGTTAATAAATCTCGGTGTCATCATTGTGTGTGATTGCTTGTTTCTCGATGGATCGACCGTGTACTTCGGATTTATTCTAACAAGTGGTATCATGAGAAGGTTACGAAAAGACACTGTGTGTTGATCTGAGGATGAAGTAGTCTCGTGGTTGGATGCCTGGCAGTGGTGATTTGCAGCTGCATGTCGTGAGATCGGCGACTCGGCGTAAGGCAGTTGATAGAGGCGGCGTGTCGCGAAGCGCAAGGCGCGTGCGTGGGCTGCAGGCAAGTCATGGGGCAAGCGACAGCTCGTGAGCGCGTACGCGTGCATACGGAGGTGCGCAAGACCGGGTCGTGTACAGCCAGGTATGTTCGAGATTTGTTTTGGAAACAAAAACAGGACCGAGTCCTGGTGTACGAGGCAGACACCGTGCGCTTGTGCACTTTAAAAGGCAGCCGCAGGGACGCACCGTACATAGGCAGATCAGATTGGTAGAATAGAAAATTCCATCAGGAGATACACCCATCCATCGAGAGCAAGGGCTGGGGCAAAGCAATTAGCCTAGCAATCAAGAGTTGAGCCAAGATCAAAGCTGCTACACGTGAAGACCGGAAGGGATTTTTTGGTTGGAATTGCTACTAGTGCACCGAAGACGACGTTCGGTTCTCTTTGTGTACTTGGGCATCGCATGTAAAGCTCGGATAATTTTTCGCAACGTCAGCTGTACAAAGAACCATGGCGCCATCGGATACCAGGTTTGAGGTGGAGAAGTTCAACGGAACTGGAAGCTTTGGGTTATGGCAGACAAGGGTGAAAGATTTGTTGGCACAACAGGGATGCTTGAAGGCGTTGTTGCAGGAAGCCAAGCCAGCTAAGATGGAGGCGGATGACTGGGAGGAGTTACAGTTGAAAGCAGCCGGGACTATACGGTTGTGTCTGTCGGACCAGATTATTTATCATGTGATGGATGAGAATTCGCCGAAGAAGATCTGGGAGAAGCTGGGAAATCTGTTTATGTCCAAGACAGCGAGGACCAAGGTGTATCTGAAGCAAAAGTTGTATGGGATGAGGATGCAGGAGGGGTTAGTGTTGGGGAACGTAGTAATAATTCAAAATTTTCCTACGTGTCATCAAGATCAATCTAGGAGATCCTAGCAACGAGAGAGAGGGAGTGCATCTTCATACCCTTGAAGATCGCTAAGCGGAAGTGTTACAAGAACGCGGTTGATGGAGTCGTACTCACGGCGATTCAAATCGCGGAAGATCCGATCTAGCGCCGAACGGACGGCGCCTCCGCGTTCAACACACGTACAGCCCGGGGACATCTCCTCCTTCTTGATCCAGCAAGGGGAGAGGAGAAGTTGAGGGAGAACTCTAGCAGCACGACGGCGTGGTGGCAATGGAGCTCGTGGTTCTCCGGCAGAGCTTCGCTAAGCACTACAGAGAAGGAGGAGGAGTTGGAGGAGGAGAGGGCTGCGCCTTGGGAAAAGGGTTTGGCTGCCCTCCCACCCCCTCACTATATATAGGGGGAAGGGGAGAGGGGGCCGGCCCCTCTAGATGGATCTAGAGGAGGAGGCGGCGGCCAGGGGAAACCCTAGATGGGTTTGGGCGCCCCCACCCCTTAGGAAACTTGCCCCCCAAGCCGGGAGGGGCGGCTGCCCCAGGGGTGGCACCCCCACCTCTCCTGGTTACGTGAGAGGGGTTGGGAGGGGCGCACAACCCCTTAGTGGGTTGGTTTGCCCCTTCCCCTTGGCTCATAAGGCCCCCCAACGCTTGCCGGGGCCTCCGAACCCCCTTTTGCCTGGTACCCCCGGAACAATTCCGGACTCCAATACCCTTCGTCCAATATACCGATCTTCACCTCTGGACCATTCCGGAGCTCTTCGTCATATCCGGGATCTCATCCGGGACTCCGAACAACCTTTGGTAACCACATACTATTTCCCATAACAACTCTAGCGTCACTGAACCTTAAGTGTGTAGACCCTACGGGTTTGGGAACCATGCAGACATGACCGAGACACCACTCCGACCAATAACCAATAGAGGGATCTGGATACCCATATTGGCTCCCACATGTTCCACGATGTTCTCATCGGATGAACCACGATGTCGGGGATTCAATCAATCCCGTATTCAATTCTCTTTGTCTATCGGTATGTTACTTGCCCGAGATTCGATCATCGGTATCCCCATACCCCGTTCAATCTTGTTACCGTCAAGTCTCTTTACTCGTTCTGTAATGCATGATCCCGTGGCTAACTCATTAGTCACACTGAGCTCATTATGACGATGCATTACCGAGTGGGCCCAGAGATACCTCTCCGTCATACGGAGTGACAAATCCCAGTCTCGATTCATGCCAACCCAACAGACACTTTCGGAGATACCTGTAGTGCACCTTTATAGCCACCCAGTTACGTTGTGACGTTTGGTACACCCAAAGCATTCGTACGGTATCCGGGAGTTGCACAATCTCATGGTCTAAGGAAATGATACTTGACATTAGAAAAGCTCTAGCAAACGAACTACACAATCTTGTGCTATGCTTAGGATTGGGTCTTGTCCATCACATCATTCTCCTAATGATGTGATCCCGTTATCAATGACATCCAATGTCCATGGTCAGGAAACCATAACCATCTATTGATCAACGAGCTAGTCAACTAGAGGCTTAGTAGGGACATGTTGTGGTCTATGTATTCACACATGTATTACGGTTTCCAGTTAATACAATTATAGCATGAACAATAGACAATTATCATGAACAAGGATCTACAATAATAACCATTTTATTATTGCCTCTAGGGCATATTTCCAACAGTCTCCCACTTGCACTAGAGTTAATAATCTAGTTCACATCACTATGTGATTGTAATGAATCCAACACCCATGGGGTTTGTTCATATCTCGCTTGTGAGAGAGGTTATTAGTCAACGGGTCTGAACCTTTCAGATCCGTGTGTGCTTTACAAATCTCTATGTCATCTTGTAGATGCAGCTACCACGCGCTACTTGGAGCTATTCTAAATAATTGCTCTACTATACCAATCTGGTTTACTACTCAGAGTCACCCGGATTAGTGTCAAAGTTTGCATCGACGTAACCCTTTACGACGAACTCTTTTACCACCTCCATAATCGAGAAAATTCCTTACTCCACTAGTTACTAAGGATAAGTTCGACCGCTGTCATGTGATCCATTCCTGGATCACTATTGTACCCCTTGACTAACTCATGGCAAGGCACACTTCAGGTGCGGTACACAGCATAGCATACTGTAGAGCCTACGTCTAAAGCATAGGGGACGACCTTCGTCCTTTCTCTCTCTTCTGCCGTGGTCAGGTCTTGAGTCTTACTCAATACTCACACCTTGTAACACAACCAAGAACTCCTTCTTTGCTGATCTATTTTGAACTCCTTCAAAATCTTGTCACGGTATGTATTCATTTGAAAGTACTATTAAACTTTTTTGATCTATCCTTATAGATCTTGATGCTCAATGTTCAAGTAGCTTAATCCAGGTTTTCCATTGAAAAACACTTTTCAAATAACCCTGTATGCTTTCCAGAAATTCTACATCATTTCTGATCAACAATATGTTAACAACATATACTCATCAAAAATCTATAGTGCTCCCACTCACTTCTTTGGAAATACAAGTTTCTCATAAACTTTGTATAAACCCAAAATCTTTGATCATCTCATCAAAGAGTACATTCCAACTCCAAGATGCTTACTCCAGTTCTTAGAAGGATTGCTGGAGCTTTGCATACTTGTTAGCATCTTTCAGGATTGACAAAACCTTCTGGTTGTATCACATACAACCTTTCCTCAAGAAAATCGTCGAGGAAACAATGTTTTTTGACATCCTATCTGCAAGATTTCATAAATAATGCAGTAACTTCTAATATAATTCCAACAGATTCTTGGCATCGCTACGAGTGAGAAAGTCTCATCGTAGTCAACTCCTTGAACTTGTGGGAAAACATCTTAACGACAAGTCGAGCCTTTTTAATGGTGACACTTACCATCATTGTGCGTCTTCCTTTTAAAATCCATCTGCACCCAACAGCCTTACGACCATCAAGTAGTTCTTCCAAAGTCTATACTTTGGTTTTATACATGGATCCTCTCTCGGATTTCATGGCCTCGAGCCATTCGTCGGAATCCGGGCCCACCATCGCTTCTCCATAGCTCGTAGGTTCATTGTTGTCTAGCAACATGACTTCCAAGACAGGATTACGTACCACTCTGAAGTAGTACGCATCCTTGTCGTCCTACGAGGTTTGGTAGTGACTTGATCCGAAGTTTCATGATCACTATCATAAGCTTCCACTTCAATTGGTGTAGGTGCCACAGGAACAACTTCTTGTGCCCTGCTACACACTAGTTGAAGTGACGGTTCAATAACCTCATCAAGTCTCCACCATCCTCCCACTCAATTCTTTTGAGAGAAACTTTTCCTCGAGAAAGGACCCGTTTCTAGAAACAACCACTTTTGCTTCCAGATCTGAAATAGGAGGTATACCCAACTGTTTTGGGTATTCTATGAAGATGTATTTATCCGCTTTGGGTTCGAGCTTATCAGCCTGAAACTTTTTCACATAAGCGTCGCAGCCCCAAACTTTTAATAAACGACAGCTTAGGTTTCTCTAAACCATATATCATACGGTGTCATCTCAACGGAATTACGTGGTGCCCTATTAAAGTGAATGCGGTTGTCTCTAATGCCTAACCCATAAACGATAGTGGTAATTTGATAAGAGGCATCATGGTATGCACCATATCCAATAGGGTGCATTTATGATGTTCAGACACACCATCACACTATGGTGTTCCAGGTGGTATTAGTTGTGAAACAATTTCCACAATGCCTTAATTGTGTACCAAACTCGTAACTCAGATATTCATCTCTATGATCATATCATAGACATCTTATCCTCTTGTCACGACGATCTTCTACTTCACTCTGAAATTACTTCAGACTTGTATTTCATCAAGTAAATATACTTAGAATCTACTCAAATCATCTGTGAAGTAAGAGCATAATGATATTCACTGCGTGCCTCAGCACTCATTGGATTGCACACATCAAATGCATTACTTCCAACAAGTTGCTCTTTTGTTCCATCTCACTGAAAACGAGGCCTTTCAGTCATCTTGCCCATGTGGTATGATTTGCATGTCTCAAGTGATTCAAAATCAAGTGAGTCCAAACGATCCATCTGTATGGAGTTTCTTCATGCATATATACCAATATACATGGTTCGCATGTCTCAATCTTTTAAAAAACGAGTGAGTCCAAAGATCCATCTACATGGAGCTTCTTCATGCGTTTTATACCAATATGACTCAAATGGCAGTGCCACAAGTATGTGGTACTATCATTACTATCTTATATCTTTTGGCATGATCATGTGTATCACTACGATCGAGATTCAATAAACCATTCATTTTAGGTGCAAGACTATTGAAGGTATTATTCAAATAAACAGAGTAACCATTATTCTCCTTAAATGAATAAACATATTGCGATAAACATAATCCAATCATGTCTATGCTCAATGCAAACACCAAATAACAATTATTTAGGTTTAACACCAATCTCGATGGTAGAGGGAGCATGCGATGCTTGATCATATCAACCTTGGAAACACTTCCAACACATATCGTAATCTCACCTTTCGTTAGTCTCCATTTATTTCGTAGCTTTTTATTTCGAGTTACCAACACTTAGCAACCGAACCGGTATCTAATACCCTAGTGCTACTAGGAGTACTAGTAAAGTACACATTAATATAATGTATATCCAATATACTTCTGTCGACCTTACCAGCCTTCTCATCTACCAAGTATCTAGGGTAGTTCTGCTTCAGTGACCGTTCTCTTCATTACAGAAGCACTTAGTCTCGGGTTTGGGTTCCACCTTGGGTTTCTTCACTAGAGCAGCAACTGATTTGTCGTTTCATGAAGTATCCCTTCTTGCCCTTGCCCTTCTTGAAACTAGTGGTTTTACTAACCATCAACAATTGATGCTCCTACTTGATTTCTACTTTCGCGGTGTCAAACATCGCAAATAGCTCAAGGATCATCATATCTATCCCTGATATGTTATAGTTCATCACGAAGCTCTAGTAGCTTGGTGGCAGTGACTTTGGAGGACCATCACTATCTCATCTGGAAGACAACTCCCACTCGATTCAAGCGATTGTAGTACTCAGACAATCCGAGCACATGCTCAACGATTGAGCTTTTCTCCCTTAGTTTGCAGGCTTAAGAAACTTGTCGGAGGTCTCACACCTCTTGACGTGGGAACGAGCCTAAAATCCCAATTTCAGCTCTTGGAACATCTCATATGTTCCGCGACGTTTCAAAATGTCTTCGGTGCCTCAATTCTAAACCGTTTAACATTACACACTAAACTATCACGTAGTCATCAAAACGTGTATGTCAGATGTTCGCAACATCCACAAACGACGCTCGAGGTTCAGCACACCGAGCTGTGCATTAAGGACATAAGCCTTCTGTGCAGCAATGAGGACAATCCTCAGTTTATGGACCCTGTCCGCATAATTGCTACTATCAACTTTCAACTAAATTTTCTCTAGGAACATATCTTAGTAGAACTAAAGCGTAAACTACGACATAATTTGCAAAGACCTTTTGACTATGTTCATGATAATTAAGTTCATCTAATCAAATTATTTAATGAACTCCCACTCAGATAGACATCCCTCTAGTCATCTAAGTGATACATGATCCGAGTCAACTAGGCCGTGTCCGATCATCACGTGAGACGGACTAGTCACCATCGGTGAACATCTCCATGTTGATCGTATCTACTATACGACTCATGTTCGACCTTTTGGTCTCTTGTGTTCCGAGGCCATGTCTGTACATGCTAGGCTCGTCAAGTCAACCTAAGTGTTTCGCATGTGTAAATTTGGCTTACACCCGTTGTATTCGAATGTTAGAATCTATCACACCCAATCATCACGTGGTGCTTCGAAACAACGAACCTTCACAACGGTGCATAGTTAGGGGGAACACATCTCTTGAAATTTTAGTGAGGGATCATCTTATTTATGCTACCGTCGTTCTAAGCAAATAAGATGTAAACATGACAAACATCACATGCAAATCATAAAGTGACATGATATGGCCAATATCATCTTGCGCCTTTTGATCTCCATCTTCGAGGCGCGGCATGATCACCTTCGTCACCGGCATGACACCATGATCTCCATCATCGTGTCTTCATGGAGTTGTCTCGCCAACTATTACTTCTACTACTATGGCTAACGATTAGCAATAAACTAAAGTAATTACATGGCGTTTTTCATTGACACGCAGGTCATACAATAAATTCAGACAACTCCTATGGCTCCTGCCGGTTGTCATAATCATCGACATGCAAGTCGTGATTCCTATTACAAGAACATGATCAATCTCATACATCACATATATATAATTCATCACATCCTTTTGGCCATATCACATCACATAGCATACCCTGCAAAAACAAGTTAGACGTCCTCTAATTGTTGTTGCATGTTTTACGTGGCTGCTATGGGTTTCTAGCAAGAACGTTTCTTACCTACGCAAAAGCCACAATGGTGATATGCCAATTGCTATTTACCCTTCATAAGGACCCTCTTCATCGAATCCGATCCGACTAAAGTGGGACAGACAGACACCCGCTAGCCACCTTATGCATCAAGTGCATGTCAGTCGGTGGAGCCTGTCTCACGTAATAGTATGTGTAAGGTCGGTCCGGGCCGCTTCATCCCACAATGCCGCCGAATCAAGATAAGACTAGTAACGGTGAGCAAATTGAACAAATCATCGCCCACAACTACTTTGTGTTCTACTCGTGCATAGAATCTACGCATAGACCTAGCTCATGATGCCACTGTTGGGGAACGTAGTAATAATTCAAAATTTTCCTACGTGTCACCAAGATCAACCTAGGAGATGCTAGCAACGAGAGAGAGGGAGTGCATCTTCATACCCTTGAAGATCGCTAAGCGGAAGCGTTACAAGAACGCGGTTGATGGAGTCGTACTCGCGGCGATTCAAATCGCGGAAGATCCGATCTAGCGCCGAACGGACGGCGCCTCCGCGTTCAACACACGTACAGCCCGGGGACGTCTCCTCCTTCTTGATCCAGCAAGGGGAGAGGAGAAGTTGAGGGAGAACTCCAGCAGCACGACGGCGTGGTGGCAATGGAGCTCGTGGTTCTCCGGCAGAGCTTCGCTAAGCACTACGGAGGAGGAGGAGTTGGAGGAGGAGAGGGCTGCGCCTTGGGAAAAGGGTTTGGCTGCCCTCCCACCCCCTCACTATATATAGGGGGAAGGGGAGAGGGGGCCGGCCCCTCTAGATGGATCTGGAGGAGGAGGCGGCGGCCAGGGGAAACCCTAGATGGGTTTGGGCGCCCCCACACCCTAGGAAACTTGCCCCCCAAGCCCTAGGGGTGGCGCCCCCACCTCTCCTGGTTACGTGAGAGGGGTTGGGAGGGGCGCACAGCCCCTTAGTGGGCTGGTTTTCCCGTTCCCCTTGGCCCATAAGGCCCCCCAACGCTTGCCGGGGCCTCCGAAACCCCTTTCGGACATGCTGGCCATAGCCTGGTACCCCTGGAACAATTCCGGACTCCAATACCCTTCGTCCAATATACCGATCGTCACCTCCGGACCATTCCGGAGCTCCTCGTCATGTCCGGGATCTCATCCGGGACTCCGAACAACCTTCAGTAACCACATACTATTGGCCATAACAACTCTAGCGTCACCGAACCTTAAGTGTGTAGACCCTACGGGTTCGGGAACCATGCAGACATGACCGAGACACCTCTCCGGCCAATAACCAATAGCGGGATCTGGATACCCATATTGGCTCCCACATGTTCCACGATGATCTCATCGGATGAACCACGATGTCGGGGATTCAATCAATCCCGTATTCAATTCCCTTTGTCTATCGGTATGTTACTTGCCCGAGATTCGATCGTCGGTATCCCCATACCGCGTTCAATCTTGTTACCGGCAAGTCTCTTTACTCGTTCTGTAACGCATGATCCCGTGGCTTACTCATTAGTCACATTGAGCTCATTATGACGATGCATTATCGAGTGGCCCCAGAGATACCTCTCCGTCATACGGAGTGACAAATCCCAGTCTCGATTCGTGCCAACCCAACAGACACTTTCGGAGATACCTGTAGTGCACCTTTATAGCCAACCAGTTACGTTGTGACGTTTGGTACACCCAAAGCATTCCTACGGTATCCGGGAGTTGCACAATCTCATGGTCTAAGGAAATGATACTTGACATTAGAAAAGCTCTAGCAAACGAACTACACGATCTTGTGCTATGCTTAGGATTGGGTCTTGTCCATCACATCATTGTCCTAATGATGTGATCCCGTTATCAATGACATCCAATGCCCATGGTCAGGAAACCATAACCATCTATTGATCAACGAGCTAGTCAACTAGAGGCTTACTAGGGACAGATCTTGTGGAGTATATGAACGCCTTTAATCAAGTCATGATGGATCTAGCACGCTTGGGTGCGACGGTTGACGACGAGGATAGGGAAATTCTGCTTCTTTGTTCATTGCCATCATCCTATGACCATTTGATCACTACTTTGACGCACGGCAAGGAGACCGTCAAGAATGAGGATATTACTACGACATTGCTATCCTATGATATGAGAAAGAAGAATGCGGTGTAAGTCTCGCATGGTGAAGGTTTGCTAGTCAAGGGTGAGCAATGGCGGAAGGGATATGAGGCTGGGAAGAACAAGAAAAAGAAAAAGAATATACAGTGTCACAAGTGTAAGCAGTGGGGACATATGAGAAAGGACTCTCCAGAACTCAATGGTGGGGCATGTGCTAATAAGGCAACTCATGGTGATGACTCAGACAGCAGTAGTGATGTTCTCATAGTATCAGACAGGCGGTCAACCAAAGGTGAAGCGTGGATGTTGGATTCAGCTTGCTCTTTTCATGCGACACCCAACAGGGAGTGGTTCTCTCCGTACAAGTCTGGTGAGTTTGGTTTAGCCTATGTGGGCGATGACACATGTTATCGTGTTGCTGGAGTAGGTGACATCAAAATCAAGATGTTTGACAGAGTTGAGCGGATGCTTTAGGGAGTCAGGCATGTGCCGGGGCTAAAGAGGAATCTAGTTTCGCTTGGTGTTCTTCATGATGGTGGTATGGTACTCCGTTCTGATCGGGATAAGAAGACCATGAGAATCATGGAAGGTGAGGTGACCGTGATGATTGGAGGGAGGACGGCTTCGCTTCTTTACAAGTTGCAAGGGAGCACTATTGCAGTTGGAGACACAGAGACTGGAGTTGTAGGAGTAGCAGCGGGGTCTCATGGCGGCGGCGGGTCTGGGGTAGACTCATCGAGTAGCTCTCAGTAAGCTACGAAGAAGACAACACAAGTCCGGAGTACATGGAAGTTTGGCGCATGGACAAATTCAAGGTGGTGGAGAATATTCGCCAAGGTGGAGTTTGTTGTGTTTGTGTCGAATATTTTGTACTAGTTGGGTTACGCTTGGGCTTGGTGTTGTAGTGTGGGTAGGATACTTGTAGTGTCGGAGTCGGACACGTTGTACCCTTGGCCTCTTATATATGAGGAGGCACCCCACGTTGTAACCCTATGACGACTAGATAGCGACAGGTTCGCAAGGAGGTGTTGGCGGCTTGTGCCTGAAAGTGCGTTATATCGACTAGAGGGGGGGGGGGTGAATAGGCGATTTTTATGAATTCTTCACTGAGGAATTTGTGGGTAAGGAAATTCCTTAGCGAAGAACTACTTGCAGCGGAATAAGTACTCAAAAGTAAACATAGCAGAACACAAGCATGGTCATCATGATGAAATGAAGCCAAGCACAGAGTACAGAAAGCGTAAACACAGGATAACACAGGATGAAGACAAACAGACTGAAGAAATTGAGAAAGTCTTCAGTCAAAGTCTTCAAACACAGATATGAACAGGTGCACAACACAGTTATGAGGAAATGAAAGAGTTGAGGAAATAGAACCAATAGGCTTGGTGAAGACAATGATTTGGTAGACCAGTTCCAACTGCTGTCTCAGTTGTACGTCTGGTTGGAGCGGCTAGGTATTTAAACCTGAGGACACCCAGTCCCGGACACATAGTCCTCACCGTATTCTCCTTGAGCTAAGGTCACACAAACCTCGCACAATCACTCGTGGTAAGTCTTCAGGTGACTTCCAAACCTTTACAGACTAGGTCACTCGGCAATCCACAATTCCTCTTGGATGCTCTAGACCAATGATGCCTAACCGTCTGGAAGAAGCACAGTCTTCAAAGGTAACAAGCGTTGGATCCACGCTGGATCAATCTCTTCAGTGATGCTCAATCACTTTGGGTTTGTAGGTGTTTGGGTTTGGGTTTTCCTCACTCAATGATTTTCAATCAAAGTCCTCGGAGGATGGGATGCTCTCAAATGACAAGTGTCAGTTTCTCTCGGAGCAGCCAACCAGCTAGTGGTTGTAGGGGGCGGCTATTTATAGCCTAGGGAGCAGCCTGACATGATAAGACATAAATGCCCTTCAATGATATGACCGTTAGGTGGGTAGATATTTGGGACAGCTGGCACAAGGCACAACAACGGTCGGAAATTTGAGTATCAAATTCCTCAGGGCTATCATGTTCCTCATTGTGTAGGCAATCCGCACTGGCGAATTCCTAACTCCTCAGTCAGAACAAATTCCTTAGAGACCAGAAGAACTTCGTCTCTGTCACTGAAGAATATGACTGGACTGTATGAGATTTCCAATGGCTTCACTCGAAGGGATTGGTAGGTGTAGGATTTTGAGTTGAGCATGACATGGAAATTTTTCCTTAGTATTTCCTCGACCCCCTTTAACAGTACGGTGTTTCCTATGACTCAAGAAAGAGAAAATGAAACTACGAAAACAAAAGTCCTCACGCTTCATGTTCCTCAAATGAATACCAAGTCTTCAAGGTCACACCAATTTCCTCACTTTCAAAGTCTTTAGAAAGTCTTCAGAAATCCAAAGTCTTGAGCCGAAGAACTTCAGTTTTACGGGTCGACTTTCTCTGTAAATATCAAACTCCTCATAGACTTATAGACCTGTGTACACTCACAAACGCATCAGTGCCTTAACCTATAAGTCTTCAATACACCAAAATCACTAAGGGGCACTAGATGCACTTACAATATCCCCCTTTTTGGTGATTGATGACAATATAGGTTAAGTTTTCAACGGGGATAAACATATGAAGTGTAAATACTGATATTGAGGAATTTGATTGCAAGATATAGAAGAACTCCCCCTGAAGTTGTGCATAGTGAGGAATTTTCTTTTGAAGCAATGCACACTTGAAGAGTAGAATCATGGAGATCTCCCCCTATATCTTGTAATTCATACACGCATTTGACATATAATATGAAGAATTTGAAATGCATGATGAAATATGGTGACTGATGTAATTCAGCATGTGTGCATAAACATTAATGAGGAATAAGCATGCAGAAAAACACAGCAAAAGTATCAGGCCACCATAGAGTTTAAGTTTACAACTCGATCCAGCAAAGTCATCAGAAGAGCGAGAGTTGTAACTTAGCAAAAAAACGCCCATGTATATAGACCCGCTTGAAGACTAACTCAAATTTCTCCCCCTTTGTCATCGAATGACCAAAAGGGTCGAAACTGAGGACTAACGCCCCTGAAGAATATCAAGTTGATGAAGGAGCGCCAGCGTTGTTGGGGTCGTTTGTTGATGTAGGGCCTGCCGCATTGTCGTCCAAGTCTTCATGCTCGTCGGTGTCGCGCGATGAAGAATATGAGCTGGCCACCAAGGAAGGAACCTTGACCTTCTTGTATTTCTTTGGTGGAGGAGCAGACCTGTCAAAATCTTCCTTGAGACCCATTTTCTTCAGATCTTCTTCACCATATACATGTGACAGAATAGCCCAGGTGCGACCGAAGACTTCATGGAGGCACTAATGGTTTTTCTTCACTGCATTATGTGTAGCAGTCATGTTGTGAATAATTGAACCAAACTGACGCTTAACCCATTTATGGTTTCAATCCACCTTCTGGTGAAGACTAAGCAGAAGCTCACGGTCAGTCATCACACGAGGAGCAGTGGCTTGAGGATTTGGCTTGGAGGAATGGGCAGCAGAATCATGAGTGGCAGAGTCATCATTGGTGGAATAAGATGTAGCTTTGCAAAACTGACCATCCAATGGACGAATGCCTTCATCAATAATAGCTGGTGCATTGCCCTTTTCATCAGCTGAGGAATAGGTCCGCTTGAGGACTTCAATCGGGGGCAAGTAGCTGAGGTGATTATGAAAATCAGCCTTGTAGTTGAGTGAAGACCTTGTACTGAGAAATCTCATAATCCAAGGTGCATAAGGCTTCAGTTCAAACGGAGAAAGTGCAACATTTGCCAGAGTCCTCATGAAGAAATCATGATAGTTGACGGGTATGCCATGAATGATGTTGAATACCAGATTCTTCACGATGCCAACAATTTCCTCATTAGATGAGTCGTGGCCTTTGATTGGACTCATAGTCTTTGTCAGAATGCGATAGACTGTCCTTGGTACATACTGCAATTCCTTCACGAGGAATTTTGTCCTTGAGGCTTGACCAGGTTTCAGAGGCTTCATAAGAACTTGCATATAATGGGCAGTCAGTTCAGGTTCTTGTTACAGGCAACGAGCTCCTTCAGGTGGAGGACTGATGGGCAGGGCGTGAAATAATTCAAAGGCCGGTGCTTTGTAGTGAGTGTTTTCGGTCATCCAGTCCAAAACCCAGGAGTTCACATCGTCAGCATCTCCAATGATGTGCAGTGTTGCATAGAATTAAAGAATGAGCTCTTCATTCCAATCAACTATGTTTGTGCAAAAGTTGAGGAGGCTTGTGTCATGAAGCACACTGAGGACAGGTGTGAAACATGGCAGTGATTCCATGTCCACATGAGGAATATGCTCGTGGTTGAAGACTTTGTCCTTGTTGAAGAGAAGTGAATAATAGAAGTTGGCCTGGCTGGTGGTCCAGAAGCGCTTCCTTCTAAGATGAGCAGAATCATAGGGATTATAGTCTGTGAAGAACACGTGCTCGCCGAAGAAATCATCAGCCTTGAATTTCTGCTTCTTTGAGAATGGATCCTTTCGTTTGGGTTGAGGAGTGTCAGTCAATTGCATTATTAGCTCAGGAATCACAATCTCAGGCTCCACAGGCTGAGGAATTTCAGCTTCTTCTTCAGTGACAGCCTGGGTCTTCTATTCTTCATTTACATTTTCTTCAGCACTAGTGGCTGGAATTTCTTCATGGACAGACGGTGTGGCATGTGGTTCATCAGATCCCATTTGAACTGTAGTTACTGGGGACTGAGGAATTTGTTGCAACAGTGTGAACAGTGGATAGTTGGGGTGTTGACTTTCCCAAAAGTCATCATTCCGCACAGGTGTGGTACAGCCAATGTCCACATCCTCATCTTCCATTTATTCGACGCCAGCCTCTTCAGCAGTAAACTGAGGCATAGGCGAGGAAACAACTGGAGTTGAAGGGATTGCATCCACTTCAATTTCTTCACCCAACTGCTCTGACGAAGCAGCAGAAGGATTTTCTTCACCGGATTCGCTAGGAATCACATATTCTTCATCATAAGGAACAAGGTCCTTTGATGGCATGGTTGAGACAGGAACAACATCAATGGGGTTTGCAAACGAGCTGGTCAAAGACTTCATCTTCTTCGGGGCTGAAGAGTCTGATGAAGTTGATGCCTTCCTTTTCTTCACTCCTGCACGCTCTGCAGCCTTAGTCTTCTTCACATCTGAAGCAGATGGAAGGATCGGAGTTGGGGTAGGCGCAGGAGGAGCAAAGGAATTTGGTTGAGTTTCTTCAGGCACAACTGATGCAGTTGCCCTGACTTCTTCATTTTCTTCAGTCGCACCACTAGTGGATGCCCTGGCAATTTCATCAGCGGCTGGAATGCAGTCATCAGCCCTGGAACTTTCATTATCTTCAGCAGCCTGAATGTCATCAGCGGTGCTGGCGTGTTCTTCAATCGGCTGAGCAGATGCTTCAGCCCGAGGAATTTCTCGTTGCGATGGAGCTGCAACATTTGGAGTGAACTTTTCTATCAACTTGACAAAACGGACTTTGGCTCCAAGCCAGTCAGCGCGGTATACGTCAAATTCATCACTGAGTTTCTTGATCTCAGATTGAATATTGACAAGTTCTTCAGTTGTCATAGAGACAACGTGTTTCTTCAAAAAACGCTCCTTCTTGTACTGTGCTTTCGTGATCCGCCTGGCCTTTTCAAAGTATGAAGGCAGTCAGCATATGACTTTGGCCAGGAGTCAACTTGAAATCAGGCATAGGAGTGTTTGGGTCCTTGTGCCAGAGATCAATGTAGTCAAGGATCAACTTTGGATCCACAAGCAGAGGCACATTTGTGCCCTTGGCTCTAGTGGCCCTGACCTGCCTGTGTCTGATGATTTCGGCAAGTTCCTCATCATCAGCTTCGTCTTCATCAGACGGCACTTGGAAGGCGACCTGCTTCTTGTGAGGACTTGGGCGAGGACCTCGTCCAGCAGTGGCCTTTGTCTTCAGTAGAGAGGGGCCAGTTGAAGAATTTGGTGCAGCTGAGGAACTAGCAGAAGCTCCTGACGCAATAGAGATGCATGTAGTCCTTTGGCACGTGGCAAGATGCACAGGTGCAGAGGATTTGGTCGGAGCAGCTGAGGACTTGAGCGGAGGAGCTGAGGACTTTGGAGGAGCAGGAACAGCTTGAGGAATTTGCCGTGAGGGCTTTGAGAATTCTGGCCGTGAGGGCATAGCTGAGGAACTCGGCTGTGAGGACATTGAAGAAGAAGCACTTGGCTTGTGAGCAGGCTTCTTTGACATGGCCTTCTTTGGTTTTACAGAGGCCTCAGCAGCAGCAGCAGCAGCAGCAAAGTCTTCGTTGAATTTCCTCACTGCTTCTCTGGCTTGTGCGACCAGCTTGGCCTGGCGCTTTGCCCATTCATCAGGATAATCCTCACTGCGCTTGAGGCTGGTGGGATCTGCTTCTTGGCCAGGTGCCAATGGAGGTCTTGGGCATGGAGGATTGAGTGCCAATTTCTTCATGTATTTTGGAGTAACATATCTGTACTCCCTCCACTCTCTTGCCCTCTCTATTCTCTGTATATGCACCTTGCGCTGATTTTTATCCTCTTTTCCGAACTTGGCCTCATCAGGAGTGCAATAAACTTTGTATATGTCATCAGGGATCTCAAAGGCAGTATTGATTTCAGGCCTCTTTCCTCCTTTCTGTGGCTTCTTTCCATCAACCATTTTCTTCAGTTGAGGAATTTGAACAATGGAGTTCTCTGAAGATGTATGCAACTTTTCTTCGAGGAACGCTGCAAATGAGTTAAGTTGATGAGAACCTAGTGATTCAACAGCGGACATCAGTACCTGTGAACAGAGTATAGTTGCGAGGAATTTGGAGAGGTCATATGCGTTCTCAGAAGGTTTTGTGAAAAGAAGAAGTTTGAGGAACTGGACCAGATGAGTCTTGAAGAATTTCACTAAGCGTTCTTTGTCTTAGGTTCCAGAGTTGTACAGATCAAAGAATCCACACAACTGAGGAATCTTGAAGAAAAATATAGCTTAGAGAAATGAATCAAGAACAGATGACATGTGAGGTGTTTAGTGTGTGAAGAATTTGAAGAATAAACACCTTTGAAGATTTTGTAGAAATCATTTGAATCAAGGAGGGCAGTAAAAGTAACTTTTAATTACCCTGGACGAAGAACACGACGAACTGAGAGGTGTAGATGTGAAGTTCGTCAGTTCAGATCTTCCACGCCCTAACTCGACAGAGGAAGACGGCTACGGCGGCGGCGGAGTGAAGAAATCCGCAGCCTGCGCGAGTACGACGGCGACGAGGTCGAGGCAGTGAAGCTCTTCCTCACCGGCGACGATGAAGTAGCGGCGGCGCTAGGGTTTGAGAAGCTCGAGCGGGAGTGAGGTCGAGCGGAGTAAAAGAGAAGTGAGGAAGGGGAGGGGGTATTTATAGCCACGGTGAAAAACTGTTCGCCCGAATAATTTGGACGAACGTGCCCCTGACCCTTCTCATTCGCTTGACATGTGTCACCCACGTACTGAGAAGTGAAGATCGTGTGAGATCGTGGGTGAATAGATAAGTGTTTTCGAGGGATGCGGAACGATTTGAGCGGCAAAGCTGAAAATTTGGATAAGATAAGTTAAAAGTTTCGTTCGCAAATTCTTCAGCTGACAAGGACACAGTGAAGATTTTGAACGAGTTTCAAATAAAACGCACATGAAGAATTTGTGAATAGAATGGGTTGAGTTTAGCATAGAGGGGGAAGGGTCCGATCACATTCACGTAGCAGAAAAACCAACTTAAAGAATTAGCCATAAGTGAATGCTGTAGAGGACATAAACTCATACATACATACATACATACATACATATATATATATATATATATATATATATATATATATATAATGAATAAAAACGACGGAAACAGTGAAGACAATGCAAAGTTGAAGAAAATGAACAACTGAGGAATTTCAAAACTGAGGAAAAACTCAAATTGAAGATTTTCAACTTTTGGTGGTGGCGTGACCCACCATATAAGAATGATGATTTCAGACACCGCGTACAATTGTCGTAGGGTTTTGAGAATCAAATTCTTCGTTAATTTCTTCACACTTAGAGTGTTATACTTCATTGATTGAAGAAAAATGTTTCTTCATGTGTTGCACATCTAAGTCATCAATTTTGCATAAGTGTTAGGATGAGTGTCCTTTTCAAAGAACATTCGAAGATTCTAAGATATTTAGCTCACACCATAACTTGCTAAATCTCTTCTCATCCAAGGGCTTTGTGAAAATATCGGCTAGCTGTTCTTCAGTCTTCACATGCTCAATAGAAATGTCGCCCTTCAACACATGATCACGAAGAAAATGATGACGAATCTGAATGTGCTTTGTCTTCGAGTGCTGAACTGGGTTGTGAGCAATCTTGATGGCACTCTCATTGTCACAGAAGAGAGGCACATTCTTCATGTTGATGCCGTAGTCCTTGAGAGTTTGCTTCATCCACAGCAATTGAGCACAGCAAGAACGAGCAGCAATGTACTCAGCTTCAGCAGTAGACAGTGATACGCAGTTCTGTTTCTTCGAGGACCAACGGACCAAAGATCGTCCGAGGAAATGGCATGTGCTAGATGTTGACTTGCGGTCCACACGATCACCAGCATAGTCAGAGTCTGAATATCCAATGAGATCAAAAGCCGAGCCCTTGGGTACCATAATCCAAGTGTTGGTTTGTGAGCTAGATATCGAAGAATATGCTTCACAGCCTTAGGGTGTGATTCCTTCGGTGTAGCTTGAAATCGGGCACACATGCAAACACTAAGGATAATATCTGGCCTAGATGCACATAAGTACAATAAAGAACCAATCATGGGGCGGTATACCTTTTGATCGAAGTCAACACCATTTTCTTCAGTGCACAGATGGCCATTTGTGGGCATAGGAATTTTGACGCCTTTGCAATCTTGCATGCCGAATTTCCTCAGTACATCATTGAGGTATTTCTCCTGAGATATGAATATGCCATTGCGTTGTTGACGAATTTGAAGACCTAAGAAGAATTTCCATTCTCCCATCATAGACATTTCATATTCCTATCTCATCATGTAACCAAATTGGTCAGCATAACGTTGGTCAGTACAGCCAAAGATAGTATCATCAACATATATTTGGCACACAAACAATTCACCATCATAAGATTTAGTGAAAAGAGTAGGATCAAGTGAACCGGGTTTGAAGCGTTTCTTCATGAGGAATTCTTTCAAAGTATCATACCACGCCCGAGGGGCCTGCTTGAGGCCATAGAGGGCCTTATTGAGTCTGAAGACTTTGTCAGGATGCTTTGGATCTTCAAAACCTGGGGGTTGAGCAACATATACTTCTTCCTCAAGATTACCATTGAGGAATGCACTTTTCACATCCATTTGATATAAAGTGATATCATGATGGTTAGCATAAGCAAGTAATATGCGAATAGCCTCAAGTCTAGCAACAGGTGCAAAAGTTTCATCGAAATCAATTCCTTCAACCTGTGTGTAGCCTTGAGCTACAAGCCGTGCCTTATTCCTCACCACAAGGCCATTTTCATCTTGCTTGTTGCGGTAGATCCACTTTGTGCCAATGATATTGTACTTGCGAGGATCTGGACGTTTGACCAGTTCCCAGACGTTGTTGAGCTCGAACAGATGTAATTCTTCTTGCATAGCTTGAATCCACTCAGGCTCCATAAATGCTTCATCTACCTTAGTGGGCTTTGTGATAGAGACAAAAGCAAAGTGCCCACAAAAGTTAGACAAATGTGAAGCTCTTGAGCGTGTGAGAGGACCTGGAATGTTGATGCCGCTGATGATTTTCTCAATATGCACTTCGTTGGCAACGCGAGGATGAGCGGATTGTCGTCGAGGAATTTGATCAGCATTTTCTTCAGCACCATTTTCTTTAGTATTTTCTTCAGGTGCATTAGCTCGACGTTCTTCACGTTCTGGAATGAATTCTTCAGCAGATTCCTCGGTCGGAATGTCATCCTCAGTAGCCTTGAACTTGATAGATTCCTCAGGTGCCGGTTCATCTATCACAGAAGGTAGGTGCTCTCTTTGCGAGCCATTAGTTTCATCGAATCACACATCTACAGTTTCAACAACCTTGTGAAGAACGTTGTTGAAGACTCTGTAGGTGTGCGAGTCCTTTCCGTAACCAAGCATAAAACCTTCATGGGCTTTCGGTGCAAATTTAGAGTTGTGATGAGGATCTCTAATCCAGCATTTAGCATCGAAGACTTTGAAATAACTCACATTGGGTTTCTTGTCAGTGAGGAGTTCATAGGCAGTCTTCTTGAAGAATTTGTGAAGATATACTCTGTTGATGATGTGGCATGCAGTATCAATTGAATCAATCCAGAAACGACGAGGCGTTTTGTATTCATCAAGCATAGTGTGAGCCATCTCAGCAAGAGTCCTGTTCTTGCGCTCCACGACGCCATTCTGCTGAGGAGTATAAGGAGCAGATAACTCATGAGTAATACCAAGTTCATCAAGATAGTCATCAAGACCAGAATTCTTGAACTCAGTTCCATTGTCACTTCTGATGTGCTTGATCTTCACACCAAAGTTGGTTGAAGCCCTCGAGGAAAAACGTTTGAAGACTTCCTGCACTTCATGTTTGTAAGTAACAATGTGTACCCATGTTTAACGAGAGTAATCATCAACAATAACAAAACCATATTGAGATGCATCATTTGAAACTGCAGAATAATGGTTAGGACCGAAGAGATCCATGTGAAGCAATTCAAATGGTCGAGTAGTGGTCATGATAGTCTTCGCTGGATGCTTAGCCTTTGTCATCTTCCCAGCTTCACAGGCTCCGCATAAGTGATCCTTGAGGAATTTGACATTCTCAATGCCAATGACATGCTTCTTCTTCGCAAGCGTGTGCAAATTCCTCATGCCTGCATGACCAAGTCGTCGATGCCATAGCCAGCCTTTTGAAGCTTTTGCAAGTAGGCACACAGCTGGTTGTGGTCCTGTAGAGAAATCAACAATATACAAGTCTCCTCTCCTAAAGCCTTCGAAGACTTTGGAATTGTCAGCTTCCATGATCACAACACAACGATACTTGCCAAAGACAACAACCATATCAAGATCGCAAAGCATTGAGACAGACAGGAGGTTGTATCCTAAGGACTCGACAAGCATGACTTTGTCCATGTGTCGATCCTTTGAGATCGCAACCTTACCTAGACCCAATACCTGACTTTTGCCTTTGTCAGCGAAGATGATATGCTTCAGATGCGATGGTGATAAGGGAGCATCCATCAATAGATCCTGCTTGTCACCAGTCATGTGATTTGTACATCCACTATCGAGGACCCACTCAGTGGCTTTGGGTTGATCATCCTGCAAATGAATTAGTGCAGCTTACGAACTTCATATACTTCATCAGTGAAGAATATGACATCAATTCATCAGATCAATTTAATCAAGCAATGCAACAGATAAAGCAGTATGAGGACGTGCGAAATGAAAGTTCATTTCTTCATGATTAGCCTGCGTCCTTTCAGGCACTTTTCAGGTCTCCAGCAAATTCTTCAGACGTTTACGCACGTCTGGAGACCTGACCCTGCAGAAGAGATTAGTTCTTTTTCTTCACCACCCACATCTGAAGGGGTGGCAAAGAGTTTATCACTCTGCGAGCTCCATACGAGAAAGGTGGCATAGAAGCCAGCCCATTTCGTTTCACATAAGAGGAGCTAGGATAAGCATATGAATAAGCAGAGAAATTCTTTGAGGACTTATGAACATAATGGTTAGAAGAATAATGCTCATATTCATAGCCCTTAGCTCTTCCCTACGAAACAGAGTTGTTAGCACGATGATATTCATATGAGAACTTTGATCCTTTTGAGGAATTTGATCCACGTGAGGAATTTGGTCCGTATGAGGACTTGGATCCATATGAAGAATTTGGTCCATATGAAGAATTTGATCTAGGGTTCCTACTCTTCATAGGTGGTGTCATGAGGATATTCACCTGAAGACTTTCTAGGCACCTTTTGGGAACCCAGATTTTCTTCATAGGGGAACCGTTCCTGCAGTTAGTGCCAACATATCTAGCAAATACTTCACCATTCTGATTTTTGAACAGTTTATAATTGGATTCAAATGACTCATCAGAAGAATTAGGAGATTCACATGTAAAGCCAGATAAATTAGATGGATCAACTGGTGGCCCCTTTGCAGCAACCCATGAGGTTTTGGGGTACTGCTCAGGCTTCCAATATGTACCATCAACATTGAGTTTCCTCTCAAAGGCAATACCCTCTTTCCTAGGGTTCCTGTTGAGGATCTGCTTTTTAAGCACGTCACAAAGAGTCTGATGCCCTTTGAGGCTTTTGTACATGTCTTTCATGTACAATTCCTTCAGCCCTGCATCATCAGTGATACTAGCAATGTCCTCAGATGAGGAATTAGTGATAGCGGAGATAGTTGAAGAATTTGTAGCATTAGAAGCATTTGAACATTCAGATGAAGAATTAGTAGATTCACGTTCAATGCATTTCAAGCATGGAGGAAAAAATTCTTCCCGAGAAGCGCTGATTTGTTGAGCAAGTAATGAATCGCGCTCCTTCTGAAGATCTTCATAACTCACTCTTAGCTTTTCAAGATCTTGCTTCCTTGGAAGAAACTCATAAGAAAGCTTCTCATGATCAGACAAGAGAGTGTTATGATGACCTTGAAGGTTGTCAAACCTAGTCTGAAGTCTCTGAAGATTTTCAGTCAAGGTTTTAGTGCGATCCATTTCTTCACCCAACATATCATCACTTTTGTCTAGCATGTTTTGAACCTTTTCAAAAGCCTTTTGTTGTTTCACAGCAATCTTTGCAAGTTTAGAGTAGCTGGGCTTGAGGTTTTCATCAGATTCATTATCACTAGATTCAGAGAAGGTATATTTGAGTACCTTGGCACCCTTTGCCATGAAGCAATAGGTGGGAGCGTAGTCATCATCGCCTTCATCAGCCTTGTTGGTTGAGCCATTTTCTTCAGAGTTGAAGATAGACTTGCTGACGAATGCGGTAGCGAGAGCTAGACTCGCCACACCAGACTCAGATGCCTCCTCTTCCTCATTTTCCTCAGATTCAGTCTCAGAGTCCATTTCCTTGCCAATGAATGCCCGAGCCTTCTTGGAGCTGCTCTTCTTGTGAGATGAAGACTTCAAGGATTTTGATGATGAAGATTTTGACGATTACTTCTTCTTCTTCGCGTCATCAGAACTGTAATCCTTGTATTCCTTCTTCTTTGATTCCTTTTCCCACTGAGGACAGTCTTCAATGTAGTGACCAACTTCTTGCATTTGTGGCATAGCCTCTTCTTGTAGTCACTGGACGAGGAATCATTGCTCCTTGAGGGTTTTCCAAAGCGACCACGTCTTGAGAACCTCTGAAATTTCTTCACGAGCAGTGCTAGTTCATGGCTCAGTTCTTCAGGATCACCAAGGCTGCTGCCAGAATCTTCATCTTCAGATTCAGACACTGCCTTGGCCTTCAGGGCACATGATCTACCATAGCTCGAACCATAGAGATCTCTCTTTTCAGCAAGCTGGAACTCATGAGTATTTAGCCTCTCGAGGATATCAGCGGGATCAAGTGACTTGTAGTCAGCACGCTCTTGTATCATCAGTGCCAGAGTATCAAATGAGGAATCAAGCGATCTCAGCAATTTCTTCACCACCTCATGGTCGGTGATGTCAGTGGCACCAAGTGCTTGAAGCTCATTTGAGATGTCAGTCAGGCGATCGAAGGTTTGTTGAACATTTTCATTGTCGAGTCTTTTGAAGCGGTTGAAGAGATTGCGAAGAACGTCAACTCGAGAGTCACACTGTGTTGAGACTCCTTCATTCACTTTGGACAGCCTATCCTAGATAAGCTTAGCAGCTTCCAAAGCACTCACTCTTCCATACTGTCCTTTGCTCAGATGGCCACAAATGATATTCTTCGCTTGAGAATCGAGTTGCTTGAATCTCTTCACATCAGCAGCATTCAGAGAAGGTGTGACTGAGTGAACACCATTTTCCACAACATACCAGAGATCGTTATCAATTGCCCCAAGATGCATTCGCATCTTATTCTTCCAGTAGGGGTAGTCCGTCCCATCGAAGGTAGGACACACAACAGAGACCTTGACCATACCTGCGGTCGACATAACTAAAACGCCAGGTGGTTAAACCAAAATCACACAGAACAAGGGAGTACCTTGCTCTGATACCAATTGAAAGTGCGTTATATCGACTAGAGGGGGGGTGAATAGGCGATTTTTATGAATTCTTCACTGAGGAATTTGCGGGTGAGGAAATTCCTTAGCGAAGAACTACTTGCAGCGGAATAAGTACTCAAAAGTAAACATAGCAGAACACAAGCATGGTCATCATGATGAAACGAAGACAAGCACAGAGTACAGAAAGCATAAACACAGGATAACACAGGATGAAGACAAACAGACTGAAAAAATTAAACTGAGGAAATTGAGAAAGTCTTCAGTCAAAGTCTTCAAACACAAATATGAACAGGTGCACAACACAGTTATGAGGAAATGAAAGAGTTTAGGAAATAGAACCAGTAGGCTTGGTGAAGACAATGATTTGGTAGACTAGTTCCAACTGCTGTCTCAGTTGTACGTCTGGTTGGAGCGACTAGGTATTTAAACCTGTGGACACCCAGTCCCGGAAACACAGTCCTCACTGTATTCTCCTTGTGCTAAGGTCACACAGACCTCGCCCAATCACTCGTGGTAAGTCTTCAGGTGACTTCCAAACCTTCACAGACTAGGTCACTCGGCGATCCACAATTCCTCTTGGATGCTCTAGACCAATGACGCCTAACCGTCTGGAAGAAGCACAGTCTTCAAAGGTAACAAGCGTCGGATCCACACAGGGTCAATCTCTTCAGTGATGCTTAATCACTTTGGGTTTGTAGGTGTTTGGGTTTGGGTTTCCCACTCGATGATTTTCACTTAAAGTCCTCGGAGGATGGGATGCTCACAAATGACAAGTGTCAGTTTCTCTCAGAGCAGCCAACCAGCTAGTGGTTGTAGGGGGCGGCTATTTATAGCCTAGGGAGCAGCCCGACATGATAAGACATAAATGCCCTTCAATGATATGACCGTTAGGTGGGTAGATATTTTGGGACAGCTGGCACAAGGCACAACAACGGTCGGAAATTTGAGTATCAAATTCCTCAGGGCTATCACGTTCCTCACTGTGTAGGCAATCCGCACTGGCGAATTCCTAACTCCTCAGTCAGAACAAATTCCTCAGAGACCAGAAGAACTTCGTCTCTATCACTGAAGAATATGACTGGACTGTATGAAATTTCCAATGGCTTCACTCGAAAGGATTGGTAGGTGTAGGATTTTGAGTTGAGCATCACATGGAAATTTCTCCTTAGTATTTCCTCGACCCCCTTTAACAGTACGTTGTTCCCGACGACTCAAGAAAAGAGAAAATGAAACTACGAAAACAAAAGTCTTCACGCTTCATGTTCCTCAAATGAATACCAAGTCTTCAAGGTCACACCAATTTCTTCAGTTTCAAAGTCTTCAGAAATCCAAAGTCTTCAGCCGAAGAACTTCATTTTTAGGGGTGTACTTTCTCTGTAAATATCAAACTCCTCATAGACTTATAGACCTGTGTACACTCACAAACACATCGGTCCCTTAACCTATAAGTCTTCAATACACCAAAATCACTAAGGGGCACTAGATGCACTTACAGTTCCGGCGCCCGGGTGGCCGGTGTTGCGGTATCTCGGGGAGGAGCGCCCATAGTCATTGCCCCGGAGAGTAGGCGGGTTCGCCGAACCTCGTTAACAAATCTCGGTGTCGTCATTGTCTGTGATTGCTTGTTCCTCGGTGGATTGACCGCGTACTTTGGATTTATTCTAACAAGTTTGTTGTTGGTCGTTCGTGTGGCCGGAAAAAACTCAACGGCATGGACTAGGGATCGAACGACCGCAGCGAATAAACAAAGATTGAGGTTGGGGTTTATAGGGAGAATATAGCTGGTGCTCCCGAGGCCTAGATGCTACCATGATACGAACTTCTGGGCCATTGGATTTTAGATCGAACGGCACCTAGAAGCTGTTGGATTCGCTTGACCCATGCACAATTTTTGGACTTCTAGGAGCCTAATGTGGAAAATGTTTAGAGTTTATGGGAGCCATTTAATCTCAGATCCAAACCTGCACACTGAACAAGAATCCTCACCGGCGTGACGTGATGACGACGTCATCCATACTCTAGATTCTGACGAGGAATGCCAATATCCGCCTAGAACTCGTTAGCCAACTACTCATCAGTCTTCTTCCGGCGAGCCATGCGCACTGCCGCCGGTGAACCCACACAAAGTCGTCATCCGAGAAGGCAAGGCATGTAAAACGAAATCCGTTGGACAGAGGTGCCGGCGATCAGCATGGTCCCAATGTTAGCCGCCGCCTAGGAGCGACCCTTGTGTCTCGGAAAGCGTAATTGGATAGGTTACTGATTCGCAAAAAACAAAAAAGAGAAAGCTTTTGTTTGACATGATTGTTATTTGTTGGCGTGTTTTTTATGTGCGTGTGTTGTTGTTAACTGTGTGCATTATAAGTATGCAAAGGCCAGATGTATACTTGTTGTGTTTGTATTTTCTTGATGCTTCAGTTTGATCTAATAAATTTATCTTTACCGCAAACCAACTTGTGTTTGGATGGTTAGGAGGACAGTGGTAACCCCAGCACACCAGAGTTCAAATCCTAGATTTGACATTGCTGCTTGCATTATTCCTGAATTTATTTCAGGCTGCCGGCGATGTTCATTCAGTGGGAGGACATGTTGGTATGATGTGCGTGTGTGCGTTCATAGGGTAACTGTATTCTCGTGTATGTGAGCACCTTCGATTGTACTGTGTTGAAAAAAAAACACCTTTGTCGAAAAATAATTTCCCTAGTCCTACCAGTTTCTTAATGAAATGGCAAACGGAGAGCGAGAGAGGGAAGAGAGATAAGCTTTGGGTGGGTCCATGTGAAATAATGGTGGGTTGGCAAGGGAAAACAACAGCGTGGGCGGTCACCTGTCAGAGTTGGAGTGGTTTCTCGTTTGAGGACAGGAATGATTAGCGCTCGCTTATCAAATATCAATGATGACTGTGATATACTATCTGTTGACAGGTTCACAGAAACAGCTAGGACTTGGTACGTACTGCTGCTCGAGGAAAAATCAACAACGCGGTCTTTTAAAATTTGGGTTGACTCTTCTCCTTTTCCGTCGGGAAAGACGAAAGATGTTTCGAGGGAACGTTCATCCCGTTCTGTCTCCGGCTGCTCATATATAGTAGAGCTTTGCAGCCTGGTGAGCTCAAAATTCACAAAGCACAATCCTCTCCGTTTCTCCAACACCAAGTCTCTCTCTCCCCCGCCCCCTCCTTCAACAATTGTGCTTCATGTGCTCCAGCTCCCGGCGGGCTCAGCAGTCGGGCGCGCTTTGTGTGCTCGAGCTCCACCGTACAAGGTCAGCACCTTCTTCCCCCAAGCACTGATTGTCCATCCCAACTACGGCTGAAGTACAACTTGTCATCTATCTTTCCTACCAACTTTCATCCTCTAGCTTTTTTTAAGTTCTCATTGGCAAAGAGAAAACTTTTTAAAAGTTCTCAAATTAGTTCAAAGATTCCCCACAAAAAATTGGTTCACAAAAATATTGGTTTTGGAAAACATATGCTCCACATGTCACAAAGACTGAAAAATCAACTATAACATGTACTCCCTTCGTCCGAAAAAGCTTGTCCCTCAAACGGTTCAAATGGATGTATCTAGCACTAACTTGATACTAGATACATCCATTTGTGGGACAGATTTTCTTCTGACTAAGGAACTACATGTTATACATTTATGCACATGGTGGCGGGGACAGCGGGCCGTGACGCTACTGCTCGAAAGGGCGACGCAGCGGCGACTCGTGAGTCGGTGCAGCCGTGAAGAGAACCACTAGGCGGCAGCGCTACGGCCGGACGAGACAACGCAGCGGCAGCCTGTTGCTCGATCGGTGGAGGAGCGTGCTGAACTCGGGACAATCTTCACGGGACCTGCTAAGGGCGCACGTAACCGATGGGCCCAATCAGTCGCACGGCGTGGGCGGGGCGGATCGCGGCGCGGGCGGGTGATCAATCCGATCGCCCGTCGCTCGGTGGAGGAGGTGTGGTGGCAAAGTCCGAGCTGAAACTGGCGACGACGACTGGCGTGTGACGACGTGCAGACGCGCTGGTGCCCAGGCGGGTGACCAATCCGATCGCGCGCGAGGTCGAGGACATCGCTCGGTGGAGGCGGTGTGGTGGCAGAGTCCGAGCTGAAACTGGCGACGACGACTGGCGTGTGACGACGTGCAGACGCGCTAGTGCCCGAGTGGCAAACGCAACGTCATGTGGAGGCGGCCGTACATACGTGGTGGAGGCGGGGTGGTGATCCAGGGGGCCCTATCGGAGGAGGGCGGTGACGGCCGCCACAGGGCGACGGGCCGGCCGGCGCGCGGACGACGGTTGGCCATGACGGGCCGCCGGGTCGAAGGAGAGGCCGGCCGGTCGCGCCAATGTCGGATTAGAGGCGCGTGTGGGTCAACGGTGGCGGCGGACGACACAAACCGATTTTAGATCGGAAAACCAAAAAAAAAGACGCCGATCAATGCGACTGGCGGAAGAGAGAAGAACCCGGATCAAGCGATGGTGTAAAAGTTCTCAAAAATCCGGAAAAAAATTCTGAACCAACACACCTATAATATAACATGATCCAACTGAGTGATTGAAAAATATGACTGCATGTGTCTTGGACAAAAATAACAAATGTCTCAATATATATTAATCCTGCAGTGAGCTGAAATGCTTGTTTTTTTCGCTGAGGACGCGTAAATGCATATTTTCACAATCACACCGTTGGATCATCTTATTATATTAGATGCAGATGTGAATTAAATAGCTTGCCACAGAAGTAGTTAAGGCTTGCCACAGAAAATTTGTCTTATATAGGAGTACTTGATTATCTTGGAGTACAAGTCAAGCTAGAACAAATCCTAGTCTATCATATCTTTCCTAAACAATCACGATACTCAACAACATATACACGGTATACATTTATGCACATCTGTAATTTTCATGTAAAAATCTATGTATTTATGCAATCTATGGAAAAAATTATCTTGTCATACTTACTATTTGGTCACACAAGAAATCATTTACAGAATTAGCTATCACAAAGATTGACTCCCATATGTATGGGTAATAATTGTTTGCAATTTTCATGAAAATTCCACACGACACATTTTCAGTAGTTCTACATATCAATAAACCTTTACTCACAATGTGTCCAATTCTCAATGGGAATATGAAACCTAACCATGTGTTACATATGGGAGAATATCATTATCTAGAGTTTTTTTGAGAGAATAATATCGTGAGAAATAATGGAATGTGAGAGGATGAATTTTTTTCTTTTTTACATGGCATGTAGAAGTATTTTTTTAATGCAGATGTGCATAAAAATACAACATTCACAGTTGGTAAAATTTCATTTCTTTTGAATGCGTAAATTCTATATTTTTTTCTACCAAAAAATTCTAATTGATTGAGGGACGAAATTTGCATGCGCTTAGAAGTTGAGGGATGTAAGTTGGTAAAATTCAGGGACAAAAGTTGCATTTCATAAATAGTTGTGACAAAAAGCACTTTTCTCATATTTGCATACTAAGTTAATTGGCACATCGGTTTTTATGTAACTGAAATTTCTATATCTGAATTACCTTTGTTGCTCACTAGCTACTAACGTTCTGATTTTATTAGCCCCCTCGTATTTAGGGTCATATTTTGACCATGAATTTATCTAATAAAATATAAACTATACATATTTTTCCTAAATAATAAAGCAGTTAACGCTTTTCGTCGTCCGTCGTGGCATTTTGCAGAAAAGTCCCCTTGTTTCAGAGAATTCAACCCACGGTCCTGATTAATTGAGAACAAATCGTTTTTCCACATTTTACACAAAACCCCCTATCTTTCATGCCAATTAACCCACGATTCAAACTAAGTCACTGCGAATCGTTTTTTTGTAGTTTTACATAAACCCCATTGATATATTAATATTTTATTTAAATAACCATATCTTTTAAACCGTAACTTTAATTTTAACATGTTATATATAAAAATTGATTAGAAAAATGTGTAGAATATTAATATGACGTTATTTTTACACATCAACCATTTCAAAATTCGGTTTAGGAACATATTTCAATGTTGAATATTCATATATTTTAAACCGTAACTCTAATTTTAACATGTTATATATGAAAATTGATTAGAAAAATGTGTAGAATATGAATATGACGTTATTTTTACAAGCCAAACATTTTTAAATTTCGTTTAGGAACATATTTAAATGTTTTTAAAAATATTCATATCTGTTAGACCATAATTTGAATTTTAACATGTTATATATGGAAATTGATTAAAAAATGTGCAAAATATTGATATGATGTTAATTTTACTCGTTGACCATTTTAAAATGTTGTTTACGTAGAGATTCAAATGCTTTAGAAAATATTCATATCTTTTAAACCATAACTTTAATTAAATATGAAAATTGAGTAGAAAAATGTGTACAATCTCAATATGATGTTGTTTCACATGTGGTATTTTTTTCCGTTGCAACGCACGGGCTCTTTCAAAGGGGACCAATAAATCAGGACGGAGGTAATAGTTTTCTTGGAAGAAATATTGCTTAGCTTTATACCTTGCTTGGTGCTATTACCGTTTCATATTTGTCAATGGAAACATGTCAATGAATATTGGAGAAACGATATTCAGACACTACTCTCAATTGTCCCTTTTGTAAATCTTATGCAAGACTGCAACCTTGTAACTCCATCGACTGGATTATTTTCACAAAATCCGACTCAATATTGATAGAGTTGCAACCCATCCTTTAAACTCAATGGATAAAACAAACAAAGCATGTGACTGTACCACATGCAAGAATAAATATTTAGTTTCGATGTGTCTACCTCTCTTCTCTAGTGCTTTACCTGCAGTTGGACCACTTTTCTTATGTCTACCGCTCTTCTCTAGTGCTTTACCTGCAGTTGGACCACATTTCTTATGTGTCGACATTCTTAAAGACAAAGTTGTGGGAAGATATTATTAAATATTGGTTGGAAAAAAAATCATACTCATGAAGTACTCTTTCCACTTAGAGTGTTATTCTTCATTGATTGAAGAAAAACGTTTCTTCATGTGTTGCACATCTAAGTCATCAATTTTGCATAAGTGTTAGGATGAGTGTCCTTTTCAAAGAACATTCGAAGATTCTAAGATATTTAGCTCACACCGCAACTTGCTAAATCTCTTCTCATCCAAGGGCTTTGTGAAAATATCGGCTAGCTGTTCTTCAGTCTTCACATGCTCAATAGAAATGTCGCCCTTCAATACATGATCACGAAGAAAATGATGACGAATCTGAATGTGCTTTGTCTTCAAGTGCTGATCTGGGTTGTGAGCAATCTTGATGGCACTCTCATTGTCACAGAAGAGAGGCACATTCTTCATGTTGACGTCGTAGTCCTTGAGAGTTTGCTTCATCCACAGCAATTGAGCACAGCAAGAACCAACAGCAATGTACTCAGCTTCAGCAGTAGACAGTGATACGCAGTTCTGTTTCTTCGAGGACCAACGGACCAAAGATCGTCCGAGGAAATGGCATGTGCCAGATGTTGACTTGCGGTCCACACGATCACCAGCATAGTCAGAGTCTGAATATCCAATGAGATCAAAAGCCAAGCCCTTGGGGTACCATAATCCAAGTGTTGGTGTGTGAGCTAGATATCGAAGAATGTGCTTCACAGCCTTAGGGTGTGATTCCTTCGGTGTAGCTTGAAATCGGGCACACATGCAAACACTAAGCATAATATCTGGCCTAGATGGACATAAGTACAATAAAGAACCAATCATGGGGCGGTATACCTTTTGATCGAAGTCAATACCATTTTCTTCAGTGCACAGATGGCCATTTGTGGGCATAGGAATTTTGACGCCTTTGCAATCTTGCATGCCGAATTTCCTCAGTACATCATTGAGGTATTTCAACTGAGATATGAATATGCCATTGCGTTGTTGACGAATTTGAAGACCTAAGAAGAATTTCAATTCTCCCATCATAGACATTTCATATTCCTCTCTCATCATGTAACCAAATTCGTCAGCATAACGTTGGTCATTACAGCCAAAGATAGTATCATCAACATATATTTGGCACACAAACAATTCACCATCATAAGATTTAGTGAAAAGAGTAGGATCAAGTGAACCGGGTATGAAGCGTTTCTTCATGAGGAATTCTTTCAAAGTACCATACCATGCCCGAGGGGCCTGCTTGAGGCCATAGAGGGCCTTATTGAGTCTGAAGACTTTGTCAGGATGCTTTGGATCTTCAAAACCTGGGGGTTGAGCAACATATACTTCTTCCTCAAGCTTACCATTGAGGAATGCACTTTTCACATCCATTTGATATAAAGTGATATCATGATGGTTAGCATAAGCAAGTAATATGCGAATAGCCTCAAGTTTAGCAACAGGTGCAAAAGTTTCATCGAAATCAATTCCTTCAACCTGTGTGTAGCCTTGAGCTACAAGCCGTGCCTTATTCCTCACCGCAAGGCCATTTTCATCTTGCTTGTTGCGGTAGATCCACTTTGTGCCAATGATATTGTGCTTGCGAGGATCTGGACGTTTGACCAGTTCCCAGACGTTGTTGAGCTCGAACTGATGTAATTCTTCTTGCATAGCTTGAATCCACTCAGGCTCCATAAATGCTTCATCTACCTTAGTGGGCTTTGTGATAGAGACAAAAGCAAAGTGCCCACAAAAGTTAGACAAATGTGAAGCTCTTGAGCGTGTGAGAGGACCTGGAATGTTGATGTCGCTGATGATTTTCTCAATCTGCACTTCGTTGGCAACGCGAGGATGAGCGGATTGTCGTCGAGGAATTTGATCAGCATTTTCTTCAGCACCATTTTCTTTAGTATTTTCTTCAGGTGCATTAGCTCGACGATCTTCACGTTCTGGAATGAATTCTTCAGCAGATTCCTCGGTCGGAATGACATCCTCAGTAGCCTTGAACTTGATAGATTCCTCAGGTGCCGGTTCATCTATCACAGAAGGTAGGTGCTCTCTTTGCGAGCCATTAGTTTCATCGAATCGCACATCTATAGTTTCAACAACCTTGTGAATAACGTTGTTGAAGACTCTGTAGGTGTGCGAGTCCTTTCCGTAACCAAGCATAAAACCTTCATGGGCTTTCGGTGCAAATTTAGAGTTGTGATGAGGATCTCTAATCCAGCATTTAGCACCGAAAACTTTGAAATAACTCACATTGGGTTTCTTGTCAGTGAGGAGTTCATAGGCAGTCTTCTTGAAGAATTTGTGAAGATATACTCTGTTGATGATGTGGCATGCAGTATCAATTGAATCAATCCAGAAACGACGAGGCGTTTTGTATTCATCAAGCATAGTGTGAACCATCTCAGCAAGAGTCCTGTTCTTACAAACATGAAGTGCTTGATGGAAATCACATTCTAGCAAAAATGTTGTTACAAGACCTCCATCGTGAATGAATTGTTCCATCACAGCAAACATTCGTAAAAAAACCAAATTTTTTTGTCTCCAGCTTAAAACATTTAAAATAACATTAGCCCTCCTACGGAAGCTCGTCTCCGGTGCCAAAATCCAGTGACTTCTTCGTATTGGTCATTGGAGTTTGCGTCAGGATTTGCGACGACCCACCTTCTCCAATATTTTTACACAGTACATCAATGTAACCTAAGGAGTTTAGTTGTTCCTTTGCCTCAAGCTCTCTAGCCAGAGCCTCCTCATGCTGCAAGTCTTGGATGCGCAGTTCCTGTAAAATCATACTAACGTATTAGGACAAACTTAAGGATGATGAAGCCGTAAAACTGATGTAACATGAAGAATAGGAACCTCTGAATCCATGTCCGACCACCACTCATAATCATCTTTTGGTGGACGATTATACACCAAATACAAATGACGTGTCTTGCTGCCGTTCAGGCGGGAAATCATCTTTGCAAAATCACCTGGTCCTGAAATCAGGAACATTCCTTCCGGTAGGTTGCACGCATGCTCAGGTAAGAAGTGGTACAAATCTGAATCCTTTTTGTAACCATATCCAACCACTTCTTTCATGAGAAAATCATAGTCCAATACGCCGGGTTCAGACAATCTCATCTCAATGGGTCTTTCGTCAAAGTATCCTGTCGGGACATGTGAAAGCTCACAGTCCCTATGAATGTAAAATTCCATTACAAGCACCTACATACGAGTATCTCACGTCAAATTTAATACATTGCAATCACCAAAGTTCCATAAATAATTTTTGATGTGCGTAGCAACATCGCGACAAAGTTACCTTATTATTATATGGGATGTAAACTTCATGTGCGAGGATTCGGGATTGTTCCGTCACTGGATGCTTAGCCTACGTATGCATCGCCGACATAGAGTTACACACGAATTAAATATGGTCATACAAAATGTTGGATGTGAATGTTTACCATGGGTGCGAGGTACTTACAGGTGGAGACTTGAAGACATGTTCTTCGAGTGGAGAACTGTGGCATTCAACGGGTGACACCGACATCACTAGGCCTTTAGAGTTTGGAGATTGTGCCGCGTAATGCTTCTTGGACTGCATATGAATAGCTTACACAAAGTTACTCACACAAAAAAAACTATTAATACACAATATCGGTCGTGATCGTGACTGAATAGCATCGTTGCAAGGTACTCACACGGGGAGTACTGAAGACATGCTCTTGCGGTTTAGTGCTGTGGCATTGAACGTGGGATTGAAACATCGCACGGTCTTCCAGCATCTTTCCTTCCATCATGACCTGCTCCACCATAGCCTTGTAGTCCATGTCCTTGCACTCCTGTTGCAGCCTAATGTCCATATTAGCACGTGCCTGCAACACATTCACGTCCATGTTGACACGCTCTGTCTGTATAAGGCCGTCGACAACCTTCCGGTCCTTTTGCAATTTAAGGTGCATCTCCTTGTACGCCAGCTGGAATTTCTTTTCCATGGCCTCGTGGTCCTGATTTAACTTTTTTTCCATCTCTTCACGCATCTGCTTAATCTTCTGAGATATATCAACACGCTCATCCTTAAGCATCCTATCGACATACGCACGTTCTTGTTTGAGTGCCCTGTCCATCTCATCACGTTCGTGTTGGACCTTTGCGTCAATCTCCCGGCGGGCTTCACGCAACAACCTGTCGTACTCCGCACGCTTATTGCCATGCACATGTGAATCCATGGTGCCTACAACACCAGATAGTAGAATGCGATTAATGAGATCCAGATTGTCAAAATATACCGATTCTCACTAAAACATAGGACTATTTAAATACCTCGTAATATAGAATAGCATGGTATGTGTGAGACAAACTGAAACATGAATTTCCAGCAAACGCTCTAATCTCCTAAAATTCGTATTCCTAATTTGGTATGAACAACCTCATCCCAATCAGTCCTAAATAATCCAGCAACTCCTTCAACAGCACCTCCTTTACTGTAGTATTGAGAAAAAGTCTTTGTACGCCACATCTAAGTGGCTAAATCAAACATCATCCAAATCATTCCTACTAATGGAACATAGCCTAAAGGTCTTGTAAAGAAAATCCAACGACAAAAAAAATCCATAACTAGACCGTATGATCAGGATCCCCTAACAACCAATCGCAAAGCTCTTGCATAAAATTCTTCACTCCAACCTCATGCAAATCATTCATAGTAATCCAGTATAGCAGAAAGGGCTAGAAAATTAGCTCCACCAACATAATATTTCCGTAACCAGATCGTATTATGAACTACTGTGAACTTGCAATCACATCTAATCTCATAACGGCCTTTACTCCAAGTAAAGACAAGCACACACAATCTTGCACCAAAATAGTACCTTCGATGAAAAACTAATCCCTCAGGAACAAATACCAAAGATCTCGCACACAAATATGGCATCTCTAATCTCATCACAACCTCCTTTTTGGTCCAATCGACAGAAAAAACTATGAACGTTTCAAGAGATGGGAGGAGACGTGGAGGATGATACCTTTTTCTTTTTACTCGGCCGTCGGCGTGGGCTTCCGCAGAGCGATGGCGATTATCCAGGCGACGGCTACCTCTGGACACCAAAACTTTCTGGGCGGTTAAGGCAGGAGCGATATGCGGAAAGAAAAGATGGGAGGGATATGCGGTACGATGGAAGGGTACATATCTCCCGTGATATCTGACGATATATTTACATGTAATGCGCATGGATGGTCCGTCCATGATTTTAGGGTGGTTTAGTCGGTTGGAAGATTTGTTAGTTAGCCTATTTAGAGGGAGCACGATGCTCTGGTCCTGGTGTTAGGGTTTGTTAGTCCAGCGGAGGAGTCCCTAGTTCTTCTCTTACCCAAAGGATTACGACCACCGTCTGTCATTGCCGCAGTTGCCTGACACCAAATCAACCATGTCGTCGTCGAGCTCGATTAGGTGCGCGCTGAGGGCCGATCAGTTGATGTGCCCCTGATCCCTTGCCCTGACTGTGGCGAAACGGTTAGATTCTATCTCTCGAGTACCGAAGAGCACGATGGTTGGGTGTTCTACAAGTGCAAGCACCACGATGTACAATCCCTTTACACTTTGGGTTGACATTTACTGCATGAGTAACTTTTTCTACTGTTTCGTTAGTGCTGGTTTGATTTGAGTTCACTTGATTCATAGGATCCATGTGATTTCTGGCACTGGGAACTAGAGTACGTGGATCATCTTGTTGGTACAAGTGTCCTTGTTGGTGCTTATGCCCTTGATGCAATGGTTGCGGCACAGGATAGAAGGGAACAGCTACAACGCGCAAAAAAACAGTGTGAAAAGAATGCATGTGCCAAGAGTGGCAACATTGGAGGCAGGACAAATTACAGTCAGAGCAATGTGGCAACCATTACGAAGCACCAAGCTTATACGATGTTAGGACTAGGGAGACAAATTGTTTTCATGCTGAAGCTGTTGACGGCTAGTGTAATGGTGTTGTGTGTGTTGCTGATTGTGAAGAAATAGTATATTTGTGATCGTATCAAGGCGATTATCATGGTCACATGTAATAATAGCTTAATAAGAAGAGGTGTTCTAACATGATACCTCTTACACCCCCCGGCCCCCACCCCTCTTTTAACATGACAGGTAAGAGTAAGAAATAAATCTTACACGATGATTGCATGAAATAGTTGTTTTGATTATTTCTTACCTTCTTGACTATTATTAGAAAATAATGGGCAAGACGGAGCATGTTAAAATTGCTAAAAAATAATGAATAAATCGAGTTGCAATGAAAGCAATCGAATGGAAAAACGTAAACGACCATTTAAATTCTTGCCCACTATGTTGTGCACGAACACAAGAGTACCATGATATAAAAATAAAGTACGCCATTACAGCAATGACTTAAAAATCCCTTAATTTATTTTCTCACACTACGTTTTGCCAAAACTACTCTAGAGGCACATCAGGAAAATGGGAAACAAACAGATAAATCCCATGATCTCCCAGGTACAGCAACATCAATACCTTCTATCCTAACAACAAGATTTTTTCCTTCTTCATGAACTTGTTCCATTTGTTGACGCAAACACGACCGTCAATATCAGAAATGGTGTATGTACTTGACACAGTACTGTGTGGATGACAATCAATGGTTATGGCACCATATTCCTCCATTTCTTCGGGGACAACACGATTAGGCAGTTTCTGTTTGAAAACAATATTTATTACATCAACACGTGGCAACTTATTGTTATGTAGTAAAGGAAGAACAATTAATTTGGAACAAAGCTAAAAACATACTGAAATGACACAAAGTAAATGAAGAACGGAAAGATGGTTACCGAGAAGTTCTTGTTGCTATCTGACCATGTCAACGTATGAAGGAATGCATATGCTCTTCCTTGATCATAGTTTCCAGCATCATGACGCTGCACTAACTTGTCAAGGTCCATCACTTGGTGTATGACATACTCCATCATTCTCAAGTTTAAGCTTGTCCCCTCAGTTACAGCGACATTGTCAATAATATTTCTTTTCTCATTGGACAATTGGTAGTATGCTACAATATTATAGCACATACAATTTAATTTATTATATATGGTATATGATAATTTTAGAGTAATAAAACTTGCAGGAGCAAAAGAGTATCTTACTCGGATGTATGATAGGCAAATTCCCAGTTGTCACAACGCTACTTGGTACTTCTGAATTGTCAGTACTGAACGTAATCTCCTGACCCACATGTGGCGTGTAAACTCTAACAAATTCCTTCCAAGACTCCCTTGAAATGTATGTTAACTCATTGTCATTGGTAATCTCACATGGGAATTCAAACCCCTCATTGGTACTGAAACTTGCTTCAAAGTTCCCATATTTTCCCAAGGGCACTCCAAATTTCTGCGTGAAACTGTATCTGTCGTAGCAGGGGATTACCTGAGTAGCATATGTACGATTGTTAATATATATGAACTGCCTGTTAATCTAAAGAATTTGTCCAATCATAGATGACTAGCATAGTATAGTTCACTACTTCTTAGCAGTATTATCGTATAACCCCATAGAAGATTTAAATTTACATGCACGTACACAAAACCATTTTATCATCTAAGAAATCAACATGAGATATAACTCTTTTTGCAGTAAACATTACAAACAACTGGCTGAGTACAAAGGGTCCGAGTACAATTCGTTCAATATTAGTGCCTCCGTCCAAAATTTTCTGGACAAATTTTTGTACATACGGATGTATCCATGCAGAAAACATGACTAGATACATGCGTATCTACATGAATCTAACACATTAATTTTGGATCGGACGGAGTACTAAATTTCTCATGATATTTGCTACGGGTCATGTCATCCTGGATCTTACTGTCTTGTTTGCAAATCCCGCGCGCAGGGTGACGGTACAAAACTCCCTCATACGATGCTCACCGGAGCATAAACCCTTAGTGTCCAAACAAATACCACACTGCGAATCGAGATCAATCTCATTACTAGTACGTACAGTCTTAAAGATTAGTGCTAGCAGTTGAATTCAGATCTGACAGATTGTATAGTGCAAATACATACCGCGCTGATCTCGTTAACCATTTTCGCTCGAGAGAGGGACGTGAGGAGGAGGGGGCGAAAAGAGCAGTCACTTCCGACCCCTAAGCTGGCGATGGCGGCGGCGGTGGCGGCGTCCGGAGATTTCGAAAAGCGCGTACGCCCGGCGTCTCCGATCTTACATTGGAGCGGTCGTGGCAGTGGTAGGAGGCCCCGATGCCACGGGTGGTTAGGAGGAAGGCGGTGCAATCACGGGATTTCGGGAGAGGTGGCGTGCGCGAGTTATGGGATCTTTTAACATATATCATCAAGATAAAAAAAGAACATTATGTTGTGCTAAAAAATACATTTCATAAGGGTGAACTAGGTTTTTGGTTCGAAACAAGTTTGAACGATATATAATTCCAAAATTGGCCTTGTCCATTTTCCAAATAAGTTTCAAAACTATACATGCCATGACCAATGCAAGCAAGCATGCAAAATGGTTTTTAATTTTGCGAAGTTTTTCATTTTCGGACGAAAATGCCCGAATGTGGCCGCACGTGACAACACTTGCAATCATTGTTGAAAATGGTTCAAACTAGGCATGGAGGCGTACAATGGCCATGAATTGTCGCCGCAAAAAAGTTCGGTTGACTAAAGATATGTGAAAAAACCATCGAGCATTTTCGGAGGGTGCCAGGCTAGCCCGGAAGGGCGAGTCCGGGAGCACCTCCATGTTAACACCACATACAAATGATTGCAACTTTTTTTCATGCCCTCCCATGAGAATATCAAGCAAACATGCAAATATGGTTTTCAGCTTCGACAACTTCTCCACGTATTGGGATTTATTTATATGGAAAATGCCTGAAAATTGGCCCCACGTGAGATTAGTTGCAAACTTTACTATGAATACTTCAAACTTGGCATGGAGGACTAACATGACCATGAGTTGTTACCCCAAAAATTGTGTCGATTCAAGGAAGGTCAACAAACCAGCATGTGTCTTCTCAGAGGATGCCATGTTAGCCTAAAGGAAGGGCGCGTATTGGAGCAACTCCGTGTTTACAATATCCACAAATGATGCCACCTTTATTTCATGATCTCCCATGAGAAAATCAATAATGCATTCACAATGGTTTTTAATTTATCCAACATTTATAATCCTTCTGCAATTTCGAAGCGAAAAAGAAACATCGCCTGCATGGTCTACCCCCCTAGCCACACATCGAAAGGAGGGGGCACATGATGCATTACACTTTGTTTGTCCTATGGTGGACCTAGTTGACACACCAAGCCTAGTTGGATCATTGGCCTACACCGGATTCCATGTCGTATGAAAGCTCGGGCACATCAACTGCTCCCGTCTAGAACCTTCGAACTGCACTGTCCACTTTGTGAAGCAAGTACAACATGAAATTTGTGAAATTCTCCCAAGCTTTTAAAGTACATCTCATGACAAAATCAAGCAAGCATGCAAAAATGCTATTCAGTTTACACAAAATTTTGCATGTACGGTAATTTTTTCGGCTGAAAATACTCGAAAACTGGCCACACGTGAATCATATTGCAAATTTTAAAAAAATGGTTCAAACATGGCATTGAGGCCTAACATGGCCTTCAATAGTCACCCGAAAAAGTTGGGTCAATTTTATACAGGTCAGGATAGTACTATAGCATCTTCTCTCAAAGGGCGCCAGGCTCGGCCGGAACGGCTTGTGTCGGGGAACCTCCATATTCACACCATCTTTATATTTTGTCAAGTATATTTCATGGCCTCCGATGACTAAATGAAGCATGCATGCACAATGGTTGGAAGTTTCTACTAGATTTTCCGTTTTTCTTCCATTTTTCGGTCATAAATGCTCGAAAAGTGGCCGCAATTGCCAAAACTTGCAAATTTTGCTGAAACTCATTTTAATGTTATCCTGGAAGCCTGTAATGTAACATTTTCCATTGCATGTTATAACTTGGGTTCATTCCACATGAAGCATGATCTACTTGGTTTTTACATTCGACAGTGTAGGACGAAGGTTCTGGACGGAGGCAGTGCGTGTACTGCATCGACTCCATGGATGGAATCCAGTTTGAACCAATGTTCGCACTTGGTATGGTGTCAATTAGGTCTACCCTTAGGCAATAAACCTTGAAGGCATCATGTGCTACCACTTTCGATGGTTGTCTACGGGTAGACCGTCTGGGAGGTGAAAAAATCATGAAAATCATGTGTAACCTTGAACGCACTGTGCATGCATGCTTGATTTGGTTCATGGGATGGCATCAAAATAACTTGGAATCCTATGTACATGGTGTATTGAAGGAGGTGGCCCGAGACGGGCCCTTCCGGGCTATCCTTGTACCCTCCGAAAGCACATGTTGGTTTATTGACCTATATTAAATGACCGCCAAGTTTGTATCGTTACAATCCATGGCCATGTTAGGGATACATATGCGAAGTTTGAACCATTTTCATCTAAGTTTGAAATTTTTTCATGTGGAAATCTTAGTCAAAACTGAGAAGCATTTCACATGGCAGCTTGTTTTGGTCATGGGATTCCATGGGAATTAGTACACATCATTTTGTACTGTAGATGATCTACTAAACATGGGGGTGCCCCCAAACACGCCCTTGCGGCCTTGACTGGCACCTCCGAAATCACATGCTGGTTTGTTGACCTACCTGAAATCAACCCAACTTTGCAGGGTTGCAAGCCATGGTAATTATTGGGGTACTTTCAAATTTCAACCATTTTCAGCGAAGTTGCAAGTTTAGTCACGTACGGCCAATTTTCGGGCATTTTCAGAACAAACAACATATTTTACCACTTCAAAAATGCATTCCTTTCTCGACGACACATTTGTTTTTTCTTCGGAACATTACATTTGTTTTGGCCAATTACATGCTAATGTTTCAACCTCCCATAACTCACGCCGCCCAGATCTCCCGAAATCCCACGATTACAGCTCCTCCCTCGTAACCACCCGCAGCATCCAGGTCCCCTACCACCTCCCACGACCGCTGCAAGATCAGATTGTAGCCGCCGCCCTCCGCCCACCGCCCACCGCCAACGTCGCTTGAGGGGTCGGACGGGAGTGGTGTTGTCGCCGCCTCCTACGCGCGTCAACGCGCCGCTGCTCCTGTTGCTGCCATCGAGCGCCACACATCCACGTCTAGTGTGGGACGCACTATCCGCGTGGAGCATTAGGCCGCCACCGCCGACGACAGAAGGTTACGTGATCATAGCTCTTTTTAATCTTTCTCAGACATGCACGTCTACTAGTAAAGCCCTAATAGGTTTCCCACAAGTTATTCCAGTCGTCAAGATTACCTCAGCATAGCTCTCATTAATAACTATCTTGTAATCAATCTTGGCACACTACACGAATGTCCGAAGAGGTAATACCACAACAAGGGTATCTCTTTAATGAAATAACACGTCGTATGTTTATGCAATCCCAAAACCCTAGTTGAACTGTCCCAATGTTATGCATGACCAAAATCTGTAGTGTGCTTAAAGTTACATGTAGTTCATATTATTTAATAAACTCATCCGTGCCTGCGTATAAGTTTTTATTTTTGTTACACATTTCTCAACGTGAAGGTCAAATAAATTGAACCGGTTTTGCTTCTGTTCCTTAGGTGCCAGTAAAATGGAAACTACTGTTAAAAGTCCTGCAAATGGAGAAAAACACGTCTCTGAAATGACCAATGAGGTACGTAGTTGACATTTCATTTGAAAACTGCACTTGCAGACCCTTCTTTCATACTCGATAAAATCTATTGCCACTTTTGCAGGAAATCTTGAGGAAACACGGCCATATGAAGTTAGTGTGCTCACTGTCAAGGCTCGCCAAAGTCATGAAATTGTTGTCATCAAAACACATAGAGAATATCATAAGCGATACACGTCTTGGGTGTCTAAACATGATTCGTGAATTTAAACTCCGGCGCATTATGTTGATAAGACTAGCAAAGAGCTTCGATAGTGAGACATCGTCCATTACCATAGGTAAAACACCCATTCCTATCAACGCAGAAGACGTGCACCATATATTTGGCCTTGCGATAGAAGGGGAGGATATCGATAAAAAGCTGGAAAGCGCACCAGATCCAAATTTGTTTAACACATTTCAAAAAAATGGGAGCATTGATCTGGCTGACCTTGAGAGAGAGAGATCTTAAGTTCCGAAACTCCAGACAATGATTTCCTGACGCGGTTCGTTCTATTCGCTATTGGCACAGTTTTAGCACCAACAACACAATCTGATGTCGATGCGAAATACCTTAAACTTGTTGCGGATATTAAAAGCCTTCCGAGATTTAACTGGGGATGTTTCACAATGAAACACTTGTTCATGTCCATACACAAATTTAACTCTCTTGATCAAGTATCTCTACGGGGAAATCTACCTCTGCTTCAGGTTAGTGCAACATCACTAGTTAACATTGTACAATTGTTTTTCTTTTCTATATCTCTCTATATTGACGAAGTAATTTATTGTGAAGATTTGGTACTGGGAGCACCTGCGTTCCGGCAAATTGATCTATACTCCTATACCCCCACCATTGATCGCACGATGGGACAAATGCACGTGCGTAATAAGAGCAGAAGCTTACACCTCAGGAGGTCTTCATAAAGGACTGGTGTGTTTCTAGTTTTGACTCATGTATATATCCAGTTATTTATTTGCTACTACTGATTCATTGTACCTGATTCAAAGGTTGTGATGGAAATTTGTGCTCGACAACCAGAGGCCAACAATAGAAAGGATCCAGGAAGCCAAAAATTTGTACGTGTGGATGAAGGTGATTCATCCCGAGCACAATCACAAGGTCAAAATATGAGTAGCCACCAAGTAAGCCCAACAAAGACAATTTTCATTTTCCAAGATCTGTAAAAGGTCGCATCAAAACTCATTCATTTTGCTTTCTTGTGAACGGGGTGTTATTTCGTTTGCACAGGTGGAAATGATAGTTGCAGCCCTGAATGCACGTTGTGCTGAGCAAGAAAAGAAGATAGGCAGACAGTTAATGGAATTTTAGCATAGATTTGACGCGAAATTCCTCACCCTGAGCGAAGAGTTAATCAACATTAAGAGTAAGTCTGGCAGTAATCCTAGGCTCTCGCTGCTCGAGGACGAAATTAAGGACTTAAGGAGGGAACTGAAGGTATGTCATGTTATGCATTTTTTATTGTTACGAATATGTTCCTCCATATTCATTATTGTTATAATTGTTACAGGAATTAAAAAACAAAAGTAAGGTTAGCCGACAATCCGAGTCACAGAAAGCAGGCGTCGAGGTAATAATTATGGCCCACCGCATAAGTAGTATTACCAAACTAATTATAATTGACCATTTTTTGTTGTTGTAGGAACAAGTCAATGTGTGCAGTGATCCCTTCATGGCGACTCCTAAGTTCGACGCATCCACGCCACGTACTTCGACTCCAACACCAAGTGCCAGACACGTCCTGCCAAACAAGGACGATCCTCGAATCACACCGATGAAGCCTCTGTTTGATAATGATTACGTGCTCACCGCTGAGGACAAAGAGGCAACCATTTTCATCCCGGGAACACACGGCCCTGTTGAAGTCGTTCAAATCGGAGACATTCCCCTAAGAGCGGAACAACTGAAGCCAATTTACGATGAAAAATACATCTGTGGTGATGTAAGCCCCTTGTACTCCATTGTACAACAACTATTTGAACTGTTGGCACATCATTATATGATTACAAATTTGGCAGGTTATTATGGCGTATGCTCACATCAGCGGATTTGAGACTGTTACTACCTCAGTCATACCCCCCAATGAAACCAGAAAGCTTTTACAAACAAAAGGGGTTATTCCAAAGGGCCGTGGAAGCTCGTGGGTTCACCGTATTGCAAATAAATTTGTAGGACGCCGGAAGGTACCCATTTTCCTCACTTTCATATATCATAATAGATAGTGTAGATGAAATATTTCAGGGGTCCCCCGAACCATAATTGTTACCTTATATAAATTATTCCGTGGAATGAGTCCTCTTTGACTTTACGGCAGGTCCACATCCCGTTGAATGTGAACGATAACCACTGGATGGCAATGGTGTTCATATTCGACAAAGAGGAGATTCAAATCCTAAACTCTTTGAAAAATCAATTTGACGAGTACAAGGAAACTGCTCGTGTAAGCTTTATCTTGCTGCCTCTTTATTGTCGCATGGCACATGAACTCCCAAATCACCGTAACCCTTCGTAATACTCGTATTATGCTAGGTGGAGGCGATTCAAGCCTGCATGAACGAAGCAGTGAAGGATGGCTTGGTAACACCAGCTAAGCCCATCAAATTTACCGACTGGGAAGTAGTACGCTATGACGACATACCGCAACAGAATGACGGGTACGTACGACCTCCTAAATTATTCCTTGTCGGCACGTCCAAGTTTACTAAAACCTAAACTAAACACTGCAAGCATTCATGTGCGTTTTTCACACTGAAGTACACGTTGACATGGAACGGTGAAGTATTTACCCACAAAGTAGAGCAGGTGAGCCAAACACTATATTTTCTTGTAGAATATCTTATGACTGAAAGCTGTGCTGACATATGTGTCGCTTATCAAATGTAGTCACAGATAGATATATTTAACTGGAAAATAGTTTCAGGCTTGCTGCGTTCAGATTGCAACAGTCTTCGCATGGAAACATACAAGTACCCCATAACAGTTAACGGAAAAAGCACGAATATTTTATTTTATTCATATGTGTCATGACGCTACCGAATGCACTCATGTCTGCTTTACAGGCGGAGACGTATGAAGCCCACGTTGCATCGCAACCTACAGGTTCAGAACACGATGTCCAAGAAATTATCGGTACTGTTGAGTGCAAGATGTCAGACACGTCGAGCTCCGCAAAGGATCCCGACACCCCGAGCTCCCCAAAAAAGCGGAGAGGACGTGGACGCCCGAGGAAGCTTGTCGATGAAGTGCAAGCTAAAAAATCAAAAACTATGGAAGAGCTCAGAGTGAAATTTGATAGCAAGACCATTGCTAAACAAGTGGCTTCTTCGATGTCAAGACGCTCACGCAAGACATCACAAGCTATATCGAGCCCATTCAAGTTAACCAAATGGTAGTTTAGGTACGTACTGGGTAGCACCGTAGTTAGCACTACTTATGATACATTTGTCATTTACGATTTGGTGATTGAACTTTATCAAACGTGCATCGACGAGCGGTGAAAGATGGCTTGCTAACACCAGCTAAGACCGTAAAAAGTAGGGTATGATAACATACCACAATATAGCAATCTCTGCTATCGCAGTACATACTTTTGGAAATCACGAACATTATGTAATTTTGGCAATTAGGGATGCATGCTCAGTTCTTTTGGTTGAGCTGCCAATAGGTCATTCTGCCAATCATTTGCATGATGTACTTTTGGCAATATCTTATAGTACAACCTAAGTGCATGTCAAAAAGTGGCAATAGGTACTTTAGGCAATCATGTGCATGCTACATTTCTAGCAATTACTAATGCATGCTCATTTGTTTTGCTTCAAATGGCAGTATGTACTCCTGGCAAACATTTGTGTGCTCTACTTTTGGCAGCTATTAATACAAGCTCATTTATAATGGTTTAACTGTCCATAGAAATAACTTGAATGTCATTATTTCTAAACATACCAAATTCAGTGCAAGATATAGCATTAGCATCTTCAGTTAGAGTCATAACATATATGTACCATATATCACCATAGTGGAGGTATTAGGCAAGGTTGACCGCAATGCACTTAGGGTAGGTGCTAACAAGATAAACAATAGTTTAATGAAGCAACGACGCTTATTAGTACAGGGTAGACGCTTAATTAGGCGCCTATCATGTACAAATTGGCACTGCTGCTTCAGAAAACCATGTTTATTATTGTTAACATGGACCTAAGCACGTAGCATTGGAAGTTGGCCATTACCAGAAATGAGCAATGTACTACCAAACACTTAAACATAGCATGTTAAACAGTCAGAACCCAAAATATAAACCGGCGCATAAGTTCAAGCAGTACGGTGGGGCAGAAGTATCACACGACAACCATAACATAAAAACAGTCTTAAGTAGGGTGGGCCAGCAGTCAGATCCTTGGCATCTTGGCCGGACGAGGAGGCCTCGGGAGGTAGAATGGCAGATGCCCCTTCGCGTACTTCCTGAGGAAGGCACCAAAAGCGGCATGTTTAGCCCGGACGTGGGGCTTGCGGTTCCTCCCATTACCACGGCCGATATAGGTGGCATGCATGATCAGGCTGTCGTAGTCGCTCTTGATAATCGCGAAGCAGAAGGGGCAGGCTATGTTGCCGTAGAGCCCATTGTATCCGCTGCGGTATGGGATTTCCCCATTCCGCAGCCTCCTGAGGACGTAGCGGCTCTTGCTGTCCCTGCTCTCCTTACTATCATCCACGTCTTCGTCATCTTCCTGTGTGTTAGTTGATCGACAGCTATGTCAGATTAGGAATACATAAATGTAGCATTTCATAAGAGTATGAAGTACATTCCTAAAGTAGGAATACTAAAATATGATCAATCAGATGATTCACACAACATGTACCTCATGTATTGCAATATATGTTTATGTATTATTTGTTATCTTTCTTGTTCTTTTTTCTTTGCTTTGCATGCGTAGCTATTCTCCCCTCTAAAGTACTCCTATTTGTACAATCTAAGTTGACAATTAACTAAAGTGATCAGGTTTTACGGTATGAACAAATCACTTTACTGCATTCAAGCACATATTTTAGTTCATACTGAAAATAGATAATTCCAAACACATGATCATTTCTTGCAACAATATGTTGTATGATCTGGTTTTATCATAAAGAGATACCAGACAATATCTAATTTAATGATATTCAAACTAGATGAGTACATACTACAAAGTAAAACTACCCCATCAACAAACAAAAGATTGCCCTCACTTGATATTTTGAAGACAACAAAACATATGAATGAGGTCATGAATTATGTATAAAAAAATAGAAATTTTGGATTGAGGTACATCGGTTGCGAACATAAGAAATTATGGCTTTAATTACTCATCCTTGTTGCTAATAATTACATAGGGTGCGTACATAAGAAACTCTGCAATGAATTACTGGCTGCAATCAGAAAATGTCTTCACAATATAGCTGTATGGCTTCATGATTTTCATCAAATAAACAAGTTTTTCTGACAACTAAATAAATGTACTGTTTACTAGGTCTCAACAGATTTGGTAATCAGATTGAAAATAAGATGCATAGTCCACTTCATTATATGGAAATCATGAAGCAGATAGAAAAAGTTTGCACTGTTAAGGTAAGAAAGATTCTATAAGAAAGGAGAAAATGTGGTATCAGCTTTGTGCATATGGAGCATTATGATTACGCTTAGTAATGGAAAATTCTATATAGTAAGAATGCAATAGAAAATCTTGTTGCTAGAAATGTACTATTGCATGGACTTGGCATGCATGATTACTGATGTGGCATAGTTTCATGGATTGATTTGTGCAAGATAAGAAGTAATCCATGTTTGTTGTTAATGGCAGGCAGTGGCCGTAAATTGTTACTGCATGCATGAGTACTGACCAGATGCATGACTCGATGATGTGGCCCAGTTTCATGCATACCAAAACCAGATAATGGGTTGCCACTATTGAAGAACGGAGCATAGTTTCATGAATAGCAAAACCAGATAATGGGTTGCACAATTGAGGAACAGAGCATAGTTGTAAGAGGGGTTGTACTGATTTAAACTCTCATCGTTGATACTCTTGTTGCTACTAGCAAGGCACACGTGCATTGGGCGTGAAAGCAACAGTTAATGTCAATTATTTCAGGTCCACTTACATTGCTATGCTACTGTAGCATTGGATTTTTTTGTGTGTTTTCTTTAATAAAGTGATAATGTTTGTGCATATTATGCATTCAGATTCACAAAGTTCAAAGCATTAGCAATTCATTTAGAAGAAAAGAGCTTGCGCTGTTAAAGTATCCAAGATTCTATAACAATGGAGAAACATAGTGCTATGAGGTTGTTTGTGCATAGGTAGCATTGTGCTTGAGCTTACAAATGGAATATTCTATATAGTACGCATGCTTGGAATTTTTCTTTTGTAGTAAATAAGATATCGAATGGCCAAAAATGCTGGGATTTCCCATCTGTCCACCGTTGGATTGGCTTCATCCAACAGCAAATATTCAAAGTTGTTTCCAGAGTACATGTTTTAAAAGTTACCATTTATAGAAGCTCAAGCAATGTTGATAAATATTTACTGTTGCATGTCAACTTTCCATGTTCTAGATATTAATCATTGATCCTCTTATTGACTGTCATTAAATAAACAAATTTGTAGGAAATTTTCCATCCACTCAAACCTGTCTGAAAGAATCCTACGTTTTTAGTATTTACAATCAAACACTCATACAATCCTGTAGGATTCAAAATGACATGCCACTCTAATCCCACGTTTTCCCTATTCCTGCGTTTTGGAAATCGTACGAATCAAAGAGGTGATACCTAACAAATACACCGTTTTCTACAGCAGAACTGATTATGACTACTGTTGCACGCACAGGGGGATTTTAGGCCTACATGACTACTGTTCCATGCCAGCTTTCAGATTGAAGGGGTTTCCTTCCAAATGTACGAAAAAACTAGTACTAATCCTAACCCTAAGGGAGAGATCAAGAAACATAACCTATCTGGACGAAATCTAATCGGTGCTGCATGCAATTCAGGAGAAAACCCCAAGGGAGAAAACCCCAAAAACAGAGAAGGAGAATAGAACAGAACAGAGTAGTACCTCCGAGAGCTCGTCGTCGACCTCCTCGTCGAACTCGATGGCCTCGTCCTGCACTTCCTGAGCGTCAAGGTGGGCCTCCTCATAGCTCTTGTCGATGAGCTCGTACTGCTCGCGCTTCCGCTTGAGCCTCTGCTCCTCTAGATCCACCGCCACCTCCTCCTCCACCTGCTCCCTGACCGCAGGCTCGACCGCTGCGATGGCGGCCGGAGCACTCACAACAGATGGTGCGTCGCCTCCCGTTGCCGCGACGGCGCCCTCGGCCGCGCCAACCGCGGCGGCAATGACCTCAGCAGGCTTCTCCACAGCTTCTACCGCTGCGTCCTTCTCCACCGCCGCGTCTTCACGGCCGGCCTTCATCTTCCGATGACGAAGGGCAAGGGAGGTGGTTGCTGGCTCGTAGGAGGTTGGTTCGAGGTGAGAGGAGAGGGTTTTTGCTGATCTGGGGAAGAAAAGCAGCAGGGGTGGGGGGTGGGGGAGACGGGGGTGGGGGAGGCGACCTTTATTTGGCGTGTGGGGGTGGACGTTTGGAGTTACCGAGGCTAGACGCGTGGCGTCGTGTGCTCGTGCACGCCCCAACCGCTTTCATTTAATTTTTGTCATGAATTTGTAGTTTTTATTTTTTGACCTGTGGTTTAGCGAGGAAATTGCACAAATCACCTACTTTTGGTGTTACTTTTTCATAGAACACCTACTTTACAGGTTTGTTGCACAAAAAACACACATATTGGGGTAATTTGTTGCAGTTAGGTCTAATCCGCCATTTTGGGTGGGTTGACATGATTCGTGACAAGTGAGTCCAGTTTGTAAGTGCACCGCGGGAAAAAACACATTCCACATCAGCACCCAGCTAGAACTGTGCAAAATTTACAAATAGGTACTCCAAAAATAATTCTCATTGTTTCTGGGCCCACAGAAATGAACTATTGACAGTTTTTTTTGTTCCCACATAACATCTTGGCACACAAGAGCATGCACCAAACTTGTTCTCCTTCGACACACAGAGCTATAACGACGGACATGTACCAGTAATATTCACACTCCACATGTCGATACCATCTTGACCAACATGCAACAACATTGGTCTCATTAGATTGATACATGCCATAAGGGGTCCAAATCATTCACCAATTCTTCTAGTCACATTCCACTCCAAGATGCGACAATGGACCAACATGTATCAATCTTGATCTCTTTGCACAAATAATTGGTATAAGGGCCAGATGCACCAATAGATGTCACAATGCACTGACACATGTCACTTGGGCCAACACGCACCATGCCCACAAACAAGGAACAAATAAGCCTATAGGATCCACATGCACCGATAAACTACGTCTCGACATGCAACAACTTTTCGTAGTCACATTGCACGCACAGTGCATACCAAGACACGCCAACGGCCTGTCATGTAGCAATCTTCATGTGTTTTCACTAATCATGGTCTCTTTGGACTCACGGATGCCATAAGGGCCAAATGCACCTATATTGACACGTTGCACTCAAACGTGCCTCTTGGGCCAACATGGACAATGGTTTTTTTACTAGCAAGGATCACATAAGCCATTATATAGTGTTGGTACCCTAGCTAATAACAACATATATCAACATTGGTCCTAGTTGCAGCTTCACAGGACCACTTATGCCACACATGGAGCACAACCTCGGTGCATGGGTTTTTTTCGTGTGTCTGTGTCTGGATAAATGTCTTAAGGAGAGGCAAATTGGTTCAGCCGAACACACTGCATCAGCCGAACGGGTTAGACCCTTTACCACACACCCGCATGGCCCTGGTTCGAATCCCCATGAGGCAGTTGGAAATGCCAATTTTTTTTCGATGGGTACCGACACGTGGGGTCCCCTTGTCATCCACACAAACGCGCCACCACATGTACCACATTTGGCTAAGTGCACCTAGTACTCCACATAATTTTCAACTTCTTCGTCCCCTTCTCGACAAGCGTCGCCGCCGCCAGCTCCCGGCGCCGCCTCCCTTCGCCGCCGGATCTGCGCGGCCGCCGCCAACTCCGGCAAGTAGGTGAGATCTCCCCTCATCCGCCTCGCGAATCTTCTTCCCTTCCCAAACCGCATGCGTCTCCCTCCGGGCGCGGATCTGATCCAGAAATGTTATTTGATACATGCGGTAGATGATTTGTTGATTGATATGATGGTTCTTTGATAGATTGATGGATGTCATAGTGTAGGATCTGAGCCGTACCAGGGAAAAGAGAGGCCCTATGCAAATCAAAATGAGGCCCTATGTGTGAAAAAATAAATCAAAATATTTCATCCATTCTTCACTATAGTATGTAGTACTGACAATTGATTGGATCTGATTGGGATTTATTAGATGATACTAGCATTGCCATTGTCATTGGCATTGCTTTTTTAGGTAGATGATGGTAAACAGATTTAATAGGCATTGCATTTTAGGTTATCACTATGATTTATTATATGTATGATCTTTGTATTGTACTATGGTAGCGTACAATTCAACTTAGAGTTCAACATGTTCTGTGTAGAATGGAGGAAGCACCGTGTCGACGGTGCAAGTCACGGTGCCGGACCAGCCTTTGTACTGCCACGCTGTTCGGCATCTACTTCCAGCCTACTTTTGTTTTTGCAGCGGTAACAATTTATATGAACCTTCTGACAGTTCATTAATTTTGTTTTTATTGCTATTTCCACTAATGCATTGTGTTTGTTATTTGTTTTTATCTTGCACAGATCGTCCCATGCAATGTGAGATTGGCATTCAATGAGCTTGTCGGAGACACCGTGACCTTCGACGCTCTTGGGGGGCCGTACACTATGCATGTCGATAAGGGGCGAACGATAACCCAGATTGGAGGAGATGAATGGGATCGTTTCATCGCCCGGTTGCGTCTTAGTGGGGGTGAATTGATCAGCTTCTCCTTCAGAGGAGAAAGGCCCAGGATTTCTGTTATCTATCTGAATTTGATTTCCGATAGTGAGGATGAAGTTCATGAGGAGGACGATGGTGAGGATTCAGATGATCATGAGAACCCACTTGATGAAGTACTCTATGCCCAAAGACTGAGGCTGAGTGGCGATGAAACGTGCAACCTCTGGGACATGCTTCCGCTACGTGAAGACTACGTCGGGATGCCATTCGTGACCCGCCTCATAAGGACGGATGTTAAACAGCATCTCATCTTATGTTACTTACTGTGGTAATTACATGATATGCATGCTTAATAAGTGTACTAGTTGATATGATATGCATGTTGTAGTACTGTGATGATATGCCATGTGTAGAATTCATTTAGTGCAGAATTTTTTATGGTATGCATGTGTTGTAGTAATGCGATATATCCTTATGTAGTGTAGTAATATGCGATGATATGGTTAGTGTACGTAGTAAATAATGATATGCTTAATTACTGTAGTAATTTGATGATTAGCATCTAGTGTAGTGATGTGATGATATATATGCTCAGTGTTGAATCCAATGATATATGTGTCTTCAAGTGTATGATTTGCTGATAATTGCACGTGACATGCTCATATATCATATCAACTATTTTCAGAAATTACCTAAGAGGTTATTTGTTAGCTGTGGCATCGAGCCGCATGAAGAAGGCATGGCTGCTGGACTACGCCTTACCAGAACGGGCTCCATCACCACCTGTGCCTACGCAGTGGACACGGACGGTCGCACTGTCTTCAACCGGGCGGGGTGGAAGAAGTTCCTTCATGGCAAGAATCTTTGGGTAGGTCAGGGCATCCTACTCACTGTTGCGAACACCCGTCGCCGTGACTTGAGGATGATGATCACCATCAACCTCATTTAGAACTGGTTGGGCCATGTTTCGATGTGAAATGAACTTGGTATGTTAGCTCTTGTTTCCGAGTACTTGCTGTGTATTACCGTACCTATCTATATATATCTAGGTTCAGTAAATGGGCCATGTATCGCTATGAAATGAACTTGTTATGTTTGGGGCTTGTTTTGTTGTTGCCCCAGCGGTTATTTGGGACTTCCTTGAACTTGAATCTGTATTGACTTGTTGTTGGATTATTGGTGCTGTTGCTTTATAG